>NC_034014.1:5053785-5212637 GCF_000346465.2 Prunus persica
AGTAGCTCATTAGCAGTCCTACGATCATCAGCAGAAACAGCCTGCGCACATAAGATCAGAAGAGTCCTTAAGTCAACCACTTCCTTCTTATCGCCCTTTTTCTTGGCACGAGTCTTGCCATTGCCAGTTCCAACAGATTGGCCATTCTGCTGCAGGGCCTTGTTTGCTTCATCCTGACGTACTTCTTCACCTCCGCACACAAAAGGCTCTGCTTTCCCCCCACCACAGAGCAGCACCTTATCAAAAATCTCTGATAGCTCAGCCTCCGTATCCTCCAGATAAACCGCAGATTGCTTGTTGCTCCTCCCATCCTCCAAATCTGTATCCTCCCTCTCATGACTTTTCTTTCCTCTTGAACTTGTAGCCAAAAGCTCGATATCATCCTTCTCAGTCTTAACCACCACATCTTCAGCCTTTCCACTTGCCACTGTATAGGGCTTGTTGTTCTCTACATCAACAATCAACTGACCTCTAGGAAGAAACTTACTGGCCTCCTCTACCCCTCTGTTAAATTGCAAAACCAGTTCACTCTCACTAAACAAATTAGAAACCATAAGCTCACTCATGTAAGAACCCACCAACCCATTTCCATTCCCATTCCCATTCGACGACAATTGAGACCTAGGTTTTGAAGTGGACTGGAAAACAAAGTTATCAGGAATCGGGGTTTCCAATATAGAGGGCTTATTCTCAATAACATCAGCATTACTCCACCGAGAATCGACCGAATGGCTAGTACTAGAACTAGAACTGTTAATGGCACTAAAGTCACTGAAAGTTACAGAAAAAGGACAATCTGGGCTCTCAATATTAAGAGGGTGTTGGTCTGGGGAAGGTGGGTACTTTTCACCAAGAACCTCATAAAGAGATTTCTCAGCGGCTTGGACAGCCAAAGGGTCATGGAACATACAAGGTTTTGTCACCATGTCCTCCTCCATAAGCACCTGGTTTATGTACTTGAGCACACTATCAGAGTAATCACTGTCATCTCCCTCGGGGCTCAAGCTCGGTGACAGAGCAGAGTTACTGGGGTTTTGGTCCAAAAAGCTAAGATCTACAAAAGGGTCACTACTTGGGTACTCATTGAAATTGGGTGAAAGGGTCTGGTCACCAGAACTGAGACTTGAACTGGGTAATTGAGAAAAACCCGGATCCATGGTATTGAAATTCATAAAATTGAAGAAACCCAATTGGATTATGGTGAAAATTGAGGAAATAAAGACTGAAACTTTGGGAATTTGAGTTGAAGAATCTGTTCACCTGGGAAAGAATAGAGAAACCCTATTCCATTATTTGGTCGAGGTCATGGGCAGCAGACATGGGTTTGGAGAGAGAGAGAGAGACGAAGACCAAACCAAGCAGAGCATGCAGAGAGGTTGTGGAAGTCAAAAGCGGGAGCTGATAAGCAACGACACACCGCGTGGTTTCATGGCATTTTTTAACCAGAGATCACGCAGCTCGGCCAATCAGTAGGCTCTGCAAGTGTTAGAAGTTGGCCAATGATTTTTAACCTGAGCACCTTTCCTTTTGTACGTTATTTTTTAAGGGGCAAAAAAAAAAGACAGAATAATGAGTGATAGGTGATAGGTGATGATGGCCAATGATATTTATCAAGTTTCTTCTTCTTCTTTTTTTATCTATTTCAAGTGGCTAATTCTCAGACCAAAAAAAAAAAAAAAAAAAAGTGGCTAATTCATTCTTATGTGTTCACTGATACATGGATATTGGAATTATTTCAATTTTTATTTTTATTTTTTATATTTATTTACACATAAGTATTAGTATTTTAAATTTTATGTGATTTTTACGTTAAAATTTATAATCTAATACCCTAAAAAATTATGAATTAAATTCATCAAGGAGTAGTTGGTCTAATTTTCATTTATCTCTTTTAACTTCTATGATTTATGACTTCCTCCATCCTAATAACCAAACATGCTAAATGTCAATGTAACAAATAGCCGAGTTTAATTAATTGAATTTGAATAAATTTCCGTTATGTTGGTGAAATATTGGATAATCGAACCATATAGCATGCTGCATATGTTTTTTCTTTCACAATCAGATTTATGTAAATGCGTAGCACGACGTGAGCATGCACATCATCTAATGAAATCCTCACAGATTTTTTTGTGATCAAATCATACCAAGTTCTTTTTTCTTTTCTTTTTTTTTTCCCTGGATCTCCTAGATCCGGCTTGGCATGTGCTAACATGTTTAAATTGAGCGAATCTAGTTTGATTTTGCCTACTTGATTTACTCCATGGTTTTCTTGTCCATCTTCAAGATTTGACTTTATTTTTTAAATTCAACCATCCAAATCTTGGATTGTTTATATTTTAGTCCTATGACCTAGTATTAAATATGCGTTGAAGGCAAAAAAATCTAGCTCAAACACTTTTTTTCAATACAAGTAATAATCTAAATTATAAGGGAAGGGAGATTTCTCACACAAATATTACCAAGATGTCGTGAGATTCGAACCTGAAACCAGTTATCTATACAAGTCAACCGCTTCTTCTAGATAGAACTTATTGAACATCTGATTCAAAAGGAAATAATGCAAATGACTTTTAGGTAGGTGGAGATAAATTTAATAGATCAACCCCGTGACTCCGTGAGTGTGAACTGTGACTTTTTCCAAGTAGAGTAAACTACCAGGAAACATCCCTAGTAGCCCGAGTTTTCAAAACATATCTTCATCTCTATATATGCTTATGTATTCCAAATTACTTGTCCGACAAGTATTATTAGCTTACTTGACCTTAATTGATCGAGTTTATTAGTCTTCTGTTTGGTAAATAATTTTTCTTGTTTGGTTGAATAATATATTAATCATTCACCTTAGCAATTAAGCTTTCTCTCTGTTGGTCTCTTTTTCTTTATAAATATATACGTATTAATTCAAGATTCAAACTTCAACAGCTAGCTGTAGCCTATAGGCTATAGCTGAGGAGATGGTACAAAATTAGGAAACGAAAAAATTGTTGATACTGTCAAGGAATAGAGAATCTTGAAGATTATTTCGTCCCATGTGCAGTGTGCACCAGAAGAAATGTTATAGTGTTATATCAATAAGCACATGCATGTCTAACATCAACATCATCATCAACAATAACATGCATGCATCACAAAATACAATCTCATCATGTCATGGTTGGTTGGGTTAGGTTGCATTTTCATTTTCTCTTTTTTCGATGATCAGAAAAATGAGATATGCATGACAGTTGAAGGATAAAGGGGCAGTAAGTCCTCCTTCCTGTAAATTACGATTTGATATAAGTATAAAAATAATTTATTAAAAATATAAATAAAAAACTTCTACACGCATATCAAATAAATGAGTCCGACTAAATTAATTCGTGGTCGATGCACATTCCAAATAAATTTGATGTTCGAAATAGCACCCCTTGTTTTTTTTAAGGACAATGCAGGCCAAAAATGAATTGCATGGTCCCCATTTTCAACTCCCCACCTTCAAATTTTATCGTCTAGTTTCTTGGGTTGGAATGCCTTTATGAGAATCCTGTTTTCAAATGGAAATAATATCCGAACACCCTTTTTCTTGTCTCCTCCCAATTCCCAAAAGCAGGCTAATCATCTTTTGTCTAGACCCCACTAGTTGTATTCAATATTTATCCATTGAATGTAATCAAGTTTTGAGTCATTGGCGTCCCCATTAGTCTTTGTCTTTTCTCAGCTCAAAAAATATTCTGGGGCCTGATCATCTTGTAGCCTACTAAAATTTCTTCCTTTATTTCCTCCCCTATGTTTTGATTTTTCTTTGTCTTTTTTAGTTTTACTTTTTCTTGATTTAAAGGTTTCATTGTAACGTGGAAAAACTTTTACAATTCTTTGTCTTATCCTAATTTTCGGATACATACAAATTTCGGTACTATATATTATATCGCTTTTGCTTTTAAATTAAGCACGGGGAATAAAACTTTTCTCTAATCCGTGTGAGAATAATTCCTCTCATTTTTTTCTTTAGTCAAATTATAATATCACATTGTTATCTTGTTGACAGTACCTAAATTTCTTTTTCTTTTCTGAAACAACAGACAAAATGGAAAAAAATTAATTTAAAAACTAGGTCTTTTCTGTGACAAAATATGACCTCCAAATGAGTACCAATGGTTCGTTGTGGTATTTGTTAAACTATTGGCTCCAATGACGCCCCATGTATTGAACTTGACCCATTCTTTTGGGCTTTTTTTGGTCGATATATTTCCTTGGGCTTGATACTTTTGTCCACAAGGTCAAAAAGGTCTTAACACTTATTATATTAGAAGTTCTAGTTGGATTAGGCAACTAGAGCTTGGGAGTAAAGTCCAGACCAAGAAAAAAAGAACTTGGGCTAAAGTATATCATGCACAAGGCAGGCCATGGTCCTTAGCTATACTTAAGCTCAAATCTATAAGCCCCTCAACTCAAGTAATTGTTTTTTACTCAGAAAATGGACCTAGCATATTAAAAGGTAAATATAATATATATAATCTTGATCTAGATTTTCAAATTTTTTCTACCAAAAATACTTTAATTTGACACATAAATTATTGTGACGTTTTCACTTAAAACATAAGAAAAGTTGAAAAAAAGAGAGTAAAAAATCGTGCCAATTAGTTCGTCTAATCATTAACATAAATACTGAGATATCTAAGTCATACTAGTAAAAACATCTATTTATTGATAAAAAAAAAGAAACAAGCGTAGTTTTCGTGTAGCTAGCGTCCATGATGGTGACCTACCCCAAAAGCGACCGTGCACGAGAGGCAATTGCGACCGAACACATTTTTCTAGAAATTATTTTATTTTTCAACTTTAAGAAAGAATGAAGAAAAATGAAAATTATTATTAACCATTTATAGTAAGGATATGACCAAAGAGACAGCCCATTTATTAGTAGCCACCGAAACCTCTTTCACCTATATTATCCAATGTTGTCCCGTTTTCAATTAAGACACTCTAAATTAGAGGAAAGGGATTGATCGATAAGTATGGGCATGGACTGTGGACGTAACAGTGACAATGTTTGTGGAAGGAAGGGAGGGGACCATATTTTCCCATTGTTTTTGAGTGACATATGAACGAATGAATGAATGAAGAAACTTCAACAATCCAAACTTGATCTTGAAAGGCCTCTCTCGACTCAATTATTCACATGGCATTGGCATATACTATGTTAAGCAAAGCATATTCTCATATTCTTCTCCCTGCGCTGCGTTGCCAATCTGTCAACTTGTTCTTCTATCTTTAGCTTTTCTAAGGAAATAGACACCACCATGTCTATTAGCTTAGAGGGGAAAGCATAAAATAAACAACAAGAAAGCTGCCAAAAGTTTAATAAAAGCGATACTGGGGATGTGGGGAATGGAGCACATAACATCAAGTGCATGATTTGATGCTTTGAACTACAAATTATTTGCAAATCCGGGAAATTTTGGTTATATTTTATAAATTGTGTGGATTGAAAAAACATCTGCATCAATCAATCCTATCCTGAAATAATAATAGAAAAGAATTCCTAATAAATCAAATCAAGATTAACCTGGTCGGCAAAGTGGATTGAAAGAAACCCTCATTATGCAAGAAGTAGTTTCAAATTAAAAATTGAAGACTTTTAATCATTGTTTTCCGCATAGGTAAGCAAACTCCAATCTCAAGCCTATAATATATTCTACTTCCAATTGATTCCAATATGACTGCCGCTGGAAGTCCCACAATGACAACCAATGAGGTAATGCCATCTATAATATAATATTATACATGCGGATCTAATTCTAATCCCATAAGATTTCTAAGGGCATATTGGTCCATTCGCATTGAATGAATAACATGGTTTACAGCAGGAAAAGAAAAAGAGTAGACACCATGTTTATAATATTCACAGTAAAATTTTGAATTGATGAAGGCCAAGTTGACCTTCAGATGATATTATCTATTGATAAGCGAAATGGAAAATTACAAGAATTGCATTGGCATTAATGCTAAATTTAACTAATGGAACATTACATTAAAAAAAAAACATCTGCACAACCACCACCACCTTCAATTTCCCTATATCTTCTTCTTCAACCACCCAAAACATACAGAACGAAAAAACAAAAAGATCAGGAAACACCAACAACTACTTTGGGTTTCAAAAGAATTCTGTCAGCAATCTCTCTTCTTATTCAGTCAACCATTTACAGGGGCCAGCCTCCCCTAGCAGGGAAAGTACCGTGGCCGAGAGCAACAGACTGATATTACATAAACTTTCTTCAACTTGTGCTTCTTGTCATACTTTTTACATCATTAACAAAGATACAAAAAAAGAAGAAAAAAAATCAGACATCTAGACATACCCCCTCTAAAAACCAATAAATCTATTTTTGTTCAACATGTGACCTCCTTTTTCGAGCTCTATTTCAGACGAGAAGGCAAGTCTCGGGCTGTTTGAGCTGTTGTTTGGCTTGCTGCTGGGACCAGTATGCATGGGCTGTTAGGACCCTGTCCAAGAGCTCTTGGGGGACAGGCTCTCCCCTCCTTTGTTGAGGAGATATTCTTGCCGTGTGTACGAGTGTTTTCCACTTATCCTATACACCCCAAGAAGAAAACACCATCAACAACCAAACCCACATCACATGCCTCACTTTTTAAGCCCACAAACAGAAAACACAAAAGGCAATATAGCAGCAAAAGTTATGTAGATAAGGCAATATAGCAGCAAAAGTTATGTAGATAAGGCAATGGTGGGCACTTGGTATTGTGAAACATGTTGAAGGGTTAGATTTAGAAGAAGCGTGTAAGGTTAGAATATAAGAGATTCCTTGAGACAGTTGTATATAACAAATAAAGTTACGCAGACCAACAAAGCTATAAAGACTGTCTAATCATTAGCCTCTGTTACAAGCAACCAATTTGACAGACAGATCAAACTAAGTACGCTTGTGGGCCTTAGCCATAAAAAGGGCTTTCAAATGAGGAAACAAGCAAACAATTACATGAAAGTAAAACATCCTGTGAAATTCAAATTTGAAAAACTTTACCACCACTAGTTCTACAGGGATTCAATTAGGTAACAAATAAAACAATAAACCCAATTGCACTTGATTTATCATTGCCAAATAGACTCCTTACCTTCAAATCCACATATGTTCGATGCTTAGCATTATCAAAAGCTCGTAGCTTAACATCACGCCACCTGTAAATAACAAAAACTATTAAAAACTCCACATTGCAGTAAAGGGGCAGTTTCCTCACCCACAAGGCAAGGCAGATGGGCCTGATAAAAGTAGGGTTTAACTGAGCAAGTCATGGTGGACCAAATAAAACTTTCGAAAATGCTAAATCAAAAGTTATGCTCATGGATCATTAAAGTACCTTCCAGTGCCAAGTTTCTCAACCGCTTGGACAAGTGCTTCCACTTCAGCAACAGAGAATGGTCGACGGATTCGGCGCTGCCCAATATCAAACCGCTTTGATTTCCTGTGCCCAGGAACCACAGCTAGTGCCTCTACACTCATATCTGGCACAGCAACCAGGGCTTTAGAATCTGTTGTGCTTTTCTCAGCAGACATATCAGTTGGAGAGGGTGCTGAATCATGATCACTTTCAATGAAGTTCCCTAAACTGGCCGTATGAGGCTCAGGTGAGGCTTCACTGGTAGGACCGGATGGATACCTGGTGCAAAATCATTATGAGCTCAATGGAAATCAACTTTCGAGTCTTGCTCTGAAAGCCAACCAAGGAGATTGAGTTGGCATCACAACTATATCAGACTAACATGCATAATCCAGTTCTTACATTATTAAATCTTCAATGAAAGCATTCTACGACTCACAAAATTTTTAAAAATAAAAGAAAAAGGAGCATGGAAGAGAAGAAGCATCACCATACATAATCAACTATAATGCATTACCTTGTTAAAGGCTGAAGTACATCGCAAGGAAGCATACAGGGAGAATCCCCAGAACATAAAGGTGGAGGGTTTTGGGAAGAGTTAGGCTCCAAGGTAAATCCCAAGGAATCTAGCTGGTTATCTTGAGAAATTCCTGTCTGCAGTAAAGTTTTATTGTCGTCTCTCACTTTCTTTCCCTGAAGAAGTACACCAACGCATAATCCACCTCCAAGTACTGCTGTCACTGCGTCCATAACCGTCTTCTGCAGAGCAATCACACATCATCAGAATTCAAACTAAGACCGTGTGAAAGGTGAGTAAGACGGACTGTTTCAGGTAAATTGCAACAGCTTGCTTTGAGGAAGACAAAATATGAACGCTCATGTATATGCATACTCATTTACACCAATACAGTATACTTCATAGCTGGAAATGAGGGGAAAGCACAATCAAAAGAAGTCTCAAAGTACCTTCAATGAACCAACAGTTGCAGTGTCCGGGATCTCTATGAATAGCTCGGGCACCCTAAAAGACTTGATCCTGAGCTTCACTGAGTAAAAGGAACCTCTTGGAATGTTAGACACCAATCAAGTAAAAATTGTACATATTAATCACTCTGTCAAAGTTTCTCATACCGTGAGAACTCCTTGATTGGAATGAAGAGTGTTGACCCGCTAGCGAAGAAGATTTCATAGCAGCTGCATAATTTTTTCAAACTGCTTAGTTAAAAACTGAAGTGCATGCATCTCAAAACACTTGAGATGATCAAATTCAGATTGAATAGCATTTGGTTTGGAAAATGACCTCCTTGCATCTTTGAACACGAAGCATCTCCAGTGATTCCCTTACCACGCGAGTCAAAGAAGCCCTCTCTACTAATACCTTCATCAATATTCAGAACTGCACTACGGTCGAAAAGCTTCCTCTTCTTAAAAGGAATATTCATTTGAGATCTTTGACGTTTGTAACAATTCTTCCTATTGTGGTAATTTGGTTTCTGATCCCTATCTGAAGATTCCACAAAGAAAAATGCAATTAGAAAACAGATCACCATAATTATGCAGCATTGCTAATAAAACTTTACATGAAGCTCGAGAAACTCACACATTCTTTTAGTACAAGGCAGCCACTTACAAGAATTAGAATGTATATCATCCTTCAACTTCGGAGCCACTTTCCAATATTTCGAGGCCAATATTTTCCTTATTCTTCGGTCTCCAATACGCGATGGCGCTGGCCTTGAATACTTTATTGAGGTAACAGGGTGAGTACACCCAGAGGAGTTTTCGTCATCATCTCTACTAACTACTTTTACATCATCCCGGCTAGTGGGGAAAGATCTCTGAGGAATATGGTCTACATACATAGGCACCTTGGTACTACTATCTGAACTAACTAGTGCAGGAGGTTCCCCTTCCCAGACCACTGGGTCCTCTAAACCGCACATATCAGGCCCCGTACCAATTAGCACCTTCGCACTCTTATTGGTCTCATCTTTTATTAATGTTTTAACTTCACCCCCTAACTTAAATTCACCAGCCTCCCTGCAGCCAGAAGAGCCTGCTTCTATTTTGCTAGTAAAACTTCCCGTCTCATTCTTGCATTTTCCACTCACCAACATATCAGAAGCAAACCTCTCCGAGCAATTGGAAGTTGTCATAACAGAACTTTCATTCTGATGAACAGGAGACTCCTTGGAGCACGAACTTTGATTCGGACCTTGTGAGATATGATCAGATACAGGGATTCTCCTATCACAGCTGCCTTGATCGCAAGGTTCCACTTTCAATGGTTTGTCACCATCCAGACAATTTTCCTTCGTACCTGCACACTGATCTTTTGACGTATGACTGGAAGCCGGAGAACTCTCTCCCTCGAGCAATAACTTGCCAGCTATGGTGGCCAACAAGTCAAAGGCGCCCATTGAATTGTCATCAACTCTCTTTCTAATTGCACCTCTCCTCTGGAAATCATTATGAAAATTAAAGATTTGGATCATAAACATAAAATGCAAATCACAAAGAGTCGCTGGATATATATACCCTTGCTGATCTGGTAGCTCGAGGAGTGGCAGGCACCTGATAGCCATTAAATCCGTAGTCCAACCTCTTCTGCAACACCATATCTCAAAAATCATACCACGATGATTACATAAACCACAAAGAACGAGGAACAATTCCTTTCAACAAATATACACTTCACCGGCTGCCAACTCTCAGAATCCAAGAATAAGAACTCCTGACAACAGATGAACGCAAGCAATTGTTGGATCACAGAAAATAAACTCAGATAATTGACTAAGTCATCCAACATTTAGTGAGAAACACAAGTTCCCAAATATTCCTCATAACACACTTTGCACAGGAAATATAAACCCATCAATCACCAAATTGTTTATCGACGAAGGCAGCAAAAGAATCCAGGGAGATAACAGAAACATTATTAGCTAAAAGCCATTGCATTTAGTTTCAAAGAAACCACAATTGGTCAACAAAAACTCCCAAAACATACAATGAAATATCAGTCATAAATTCATGCCAGTAACTCCCATCAGATCCACATGATCTGACTACAAGGACATTAACATAGCAGCCCGGGAAAGAACAAGGCACCCGACCCACGTCGCACCCAACCAAAAACTAACGGAAAAATAGAGACTTGATAACATGAAAGACCTTCTCCACAGTTTCTGCAAATTCGGACAGAGTAGCATAATTTTCCATTTTTGACGGAGTGAAACAGAAGCGGGAAAAAGGAAAAATAAAAATAAAAAAAATAAAAAAGGGCCTTAAACCACAGCAAAACCTTATATCAAAAACCCAAGATATAGATCTGAAAAAAAACTTCCGGCCATCAAAAAGGAAAATTGGGACCAACTGAGGCGATTTGATTCTCATGGAACTATCCAAAAACTTGAAAATCAAGAGGTCTTAAACCCTCAGCCAAGATCGACCTTGCCGAACATATAATTCAGATTGTGTGTCTGCAACAGACAAAAATAAACAGAGAAACTTCATTTCTCGAAGTTTTGACAGAATTTAAGATTTTTTGAACCAAAATTACGATGGAAATAATGAATTACCACCAGAACATCCAGATCGAATCCATTAAACCCAAACTTCGGAAACAAAACAGATCATCCATGACAATCATTGAAAAAAAATCAACCCAGGTTTTTTTTAAAGACCCAATTGATTGCTCAGAATTTACGAGCGGAAAAACCCATAATTTGGAGCATAAAAGGCTTTTCGGTTGAATTACACGTGAAAAAAACCCGAACAATTCTCTCCCCTTTCCCGCACTTTCTCATCAACCAAACGTACTGTTCAGGAAAGGCTCATCGAAACCGTAAAACCCACATCACATAAACGGAAGCTTTTGCAATTTTCACGAAACAAAACCATGAAAATACAACATGCTCACCTCTGCACAACGATTTTTCGCTAAAAGTTCAAAGCTTTACACCGAGAAATCAAATTCTGGAGAACTTTCAGGCGAATGCAAGATCGGTAATTGTCGGAGAATTCAAACAAGAATATGGAATTTATCTTTCTATCACCACATCCACACTTTTTCCTCTCCCATTTCTCTCTATCCCATATTTTCCCGGAATTTATTTTGAAAAAATTCTTTTGCTTCAAACAAAACCCATTTTCTCTCTCAGAAAACAAAAACCAAAAACTCGTCTTTCTCTCTCCCTCTGATCGCCAAAACCCTCTGAAAACCACCAACCATTGCTTAAACCCCCGGCTCTTATACCATTGACTCCGCTTACCGAACCTATCGGTAATTCCTGTGGGCTTACCGGCTATAGTAGGTGTGTGGAAACCACTAAAAGGACCGGTTCTTCGCGTTTGGGTAACCCACTTTCCAAGCGCCTAGTGATCGTGACACGTGGAGGGCTCTGGGATTATGTGGCTACTTGTGGTCCGCCTGATCGAGAAAAACGTTGAGTCACGAAGACAACGAGTCTATGTTTTATATTTTTTTTGTGGGTTATAATTTTGGTAGGCAGTCCGGGAAAAAATATTTGGTTGCCATATATATGGGGTAATTTTTGGTCATCTCACATGAAAATTGAACAAATGGTGTTTGGTTACCAAGAAACAAGATACCAAATGGTATTAACAATTTACATGATTCTTCTTCTCTCTTTTTTCAAATGGGTTAACTACTTCCCAACTTGGGAATATTAACATTAATTGTGTGAAAAGTGTAATTTCTTAAGTGAGCATTGTGGGAGATGAATGAAATCATTCAATTAAAACCTAACTTCAGTATCGAAAGGATTTTTGCAAGTATCGCACAAGTCGTTGGTCTTTAGAAATGTTTTGTTTGATAGTAGGATTTTAGAAAGAGGTTCAATTTCTCAACATCAAACATATTTTGCTAGTTGTCAATTGCTTGTGTAACAATAGATTGGTTCGATTGCGATTGCAAATTCTTGATTAGTTTGAAACTAGTATAGGCATTCTGGATCATCATAATGAAAACAAATCCATCCAAAATAAACACAATTTTATGATAAAATGAATCGTGATCGATGAAGTATTCTCAATATTTATTAAATGTGATATGGAATTAACTATCCTTTAGCACAATGAATTCACTTTAAATCCTATGAAAATAGGTTATTAATAAATGTAGTACCAAACAAATCACGTGCAATTTGTGAGAGTGAATTTGTTCAAAGTGGATTACATAATGACTAAGATATTCTCTGAATGTGTCGAGCATTGGATCACTTTACAGTGTAACGAAAAAAAAAATCTAAGCTCTTTCAAAATTGTGAGAGATAAATACCACCAGATTAAGAGCAAGTCGACGATAACAAAGAAGTATTATTATTTATTATTTTATGGTAGCTAAAGTGAAAACATGATTTCATTAGGCCAAAATTATAAGAAAGAAAATAAGAACCAATTTAAACTGTGAAAAATTGAGATAAATAAAACATGAATATTTACCACCACAAGTCATTCTTGGCCGTACTTACGAAAAGTAGCTGACTGTAAAAGGGAGAAGAAAAGAAGAAGAAGAGAAAAAAGGTAGAATCAAGCAGTTACCCAGTTACGTATCAAACTTAAAAAATATTCACGCGGGGTAGACCGTAGACAAGTAATAGAGATCTAGTCGTCCAGGACACCTCCCATTATTTTATGCCTTGCTTCCTTCTCTCTCTCTCTCCTCAGCGTCACCCTCAGATCTAAAAATAGTACTTTTTTCTAACACGGATCCGATCGTCCCGACGGGGACAAACTCGTCATTTCAGACGTACGTCAATTGTTAAGTTTACCTTAAAACATTTTGTTGTATTCGTCCCAGCAGTTATCCCGATAAGCATGTTGCGCACCTTTTCCAGCGTTGCTCAAATTTAAATAAATAAATAAAACGGAAGAAAAATAAATATTTATTTTATGTAATGTTTTGCTTTTTGTTTTTGGATTTAAGCGGGGGAGTGACGTAAGATGGAGATCGGAATCCGACGTGGCGAAAAGGGAGGTCCCAATTCGTCGCTTTTTGGTGAGTGTTGTTATCTCTATCAGTAGAGGAGAAGGACGACAAGGAGCATGAGCATAGGCAAATAAATTTTAAAATTTTCGAACCTGGTGGGGCCCGCGGGTGGGATGTGACTGGGAGGAATCTCCGTTAGAGATAACGGGAGGACGCGAGTGGTGGTGGAGAGCCGAAATAGCAAACGCCGTTTAATTCGGGGATAAAGGAGTGGTGGTGGTGGGCCCCACTGCCACGTGTTTTTAATTTTTGATAAAAAGCAGTGAGAAAGTTGGGGGGTCGGGGGGAGAGTTTGAAGAAGTTTGACGATTGAGAAAGAGGTCGTTGTGGAGTGGACACGTGTCGGGCGAGAAGAGCGGTTTGCCAGGCTTGCTTGTAAGGGAACGTGGGGCTTATCGCTACACGTGGCGATGAGGGAGTGGCTGTCACTAACTCGAAGAGAGGAACAGGGGCTTCTATTTCCTCGCTCTTTGTTTAGAAAGTGGTAGTTACGCACGCTAGGTGAAGAGAAGAGAGTTTGGTTGCAAACTAATGCTTCAAATCTTGCAGCTTTTTTCTTCCTTTTTAAACAGTTTATAAAGCAATGGCTCCAAACTCATTTCTCAAAATCTTAACTATACTTTTTCTTTTCTTTTTTTAACCCACAAAAAAAAAATTTCATGTCCCGAATATTGCACTATTATCTTATTCTTATTTCTCGTCTCATGCAACCTATCATGTGAGAATATAAATAGGAAGAGTAGATGGTAAATTTGGTCATATTAGTCTTTGTGTCTCCGTAATAAATGACATCATAGATCCAAAATTTACTACATTTAAAAATAAAAAAAAAAGTGAGCTTTTAAAAGTGTTTTGGAAAGTCTTGGTGGATGAATTAAGTAATATAATTTTGTTTTTCATATTGTAACAAGTGGTGATAAACTATGTTGATGGAAGGAGCATTTTGTTGTGATAAAGAAAGACCCATCGACATTAGAATGCAACAAATCAAATGTTGCTCCCATCCTTTCCTCGCAAAACTTGCCCTCCTCCCCTCCCCTAACACCCCGACCCCTACCCTTCCTTATCCGGCCAGCCTCCTTCGCTGCAATCTATTTTTCCCCTCCCTTGTCTTCTTTTGCCCCTTATCCTCTCAAGGTTATGGCAATGAAATATGGCGGGGCCATGGTCCAATAATTTATTTATTTTTTGTATATTTAAATTTGAAATTTTTTTAAAAAAGGGTGATGATGGTTGATTGAGGATAAAGCTAGCAAACGTGATAAGTTTGTGAGCAAGAAGGTTCGAAAACCCTTCCAACCATAAAAATTAGTTTGGACTACAAATAGGTTCAAAATAAGAAAACATTGGAGAGGTCATGCAAAGCAAGAAGCTTTACCTTCTAGCTGGCGGGAATGAATATGGTCCTTCCTTTTGTATAATTTTGTACATTGCCTTGTGTAGTTGTGTGGATATAGTCCCAATTACAAAAGACAAATTGAGTTGTTTTTTAAATATATATATATATGGTCATGAAGTCCAATTCAAGTGGCATGGAGATAGAGTGGATAAACAAAACGATATGGATATGTAAAATACAGATTACTCGATCTCATAGATACATATAGAATTTTGTAGAATCTTAAGCAGCTGAAATTCTTAATTCGTACGTTCAAAGAATACTAATTGATGTTTATTGAATAATCTAGGGAAACAGCTTTTTTTTTTTTTTTTGGTTGTGTGACTAATCTGCTGAATGAGGGATTATCAAGACATGTTTTTCACCTATAATTAATGTAGATTTTACTGAATGATGATGACGTTTGGCTGGATGTTATGTCAACTACTCTATAATCCCACCAAATTTGTATGCAATTAATAATTAATGAAATAAACAGAAAAAGAAAAAAAAAAAAGAAGTTGACATCTCAGATTTCCGTCTAAATTTGGTGATATTTCTAATCGTAAGTTATGAACAAAGGAATAAATTTATTGATGGTCAATTGAAACAAAACTATAAACCCCTCATAATTACAAAGAAAATATTTTGACTTGAATTCTAACACACTTAAACCGAACGCTAAACCCTATTACCCGACTAAGTAATGACGTAATTAATGTTTTAATTAAAAGTATTTATGTTTGTCTTTTTCTTTTTCCTGTAGATCTGTTAGAAGAAGAAAGAAAGTACATGTTAATCCAGCTTTTCTGCCCTGACCCTGAGAGTCCGAGTCACATGAGGGGGTGGTGTAAAAGGCACATGACCAGTGAGATGGGTGGGTTTGGCAGCTAGCTAAGCTGCCTGGCCCATGCACGAGAGAGAGAGAGAGAGAGAGAGATAAAATAAAAATGCAGCCCCAAGAAAGCTGGAAAAAGTGCAGCAAAATGTATAAAATCTGTGGACAGCAAATACATGTATGTATGTGATTCCATCGAACCAGAAGAAAACTAAGCGTGGGGAGATCTGTCTATCTGTCTGCAGCAGCTACAACTTGCAAGAGAATTAACAGAACCAAACCCAACTCATACACAGCAATCTAATCTCATCTATACATGTATGGCATTGGCATATAATTATAATTTGGTAGGCCTTTTATTTTAAAAAAAAATGCCAACATTGTTCTCAGCCTTGTTCAACTGCTGCCAGCTGATATTTTGATTGGATATTGGATTTCCCAATATTGGGACCACAACTTGGTTGTCGGTTTTATGCCAATGACTTTATTCTTCTTTTTTTTTTTTTTTGGTTTGGTGTGTCAATGTCTTCAAAAATTTTAGTTATAGGGTTGAGTATAACGGTGCTAGTAATTTTTTTTTTTTTTGGGTTGGTATTTGGTTACATCGCATAACCTTGAGTATAATGCTAGAGGGTTAATATTTCCTGATCGGGAAATGCTAAAGAGATCATATTTATAAACTACATTTTTTATAGAGGTAAAATTTATATTCTCTAGTTTTATTAGAGATGTGTATATAAGGTGATCTATAAATGTGGTCTCCCTAGCATTACTCTTTCTGATTACTTTAACAGTACAAAATGTTACAGTTACGTATTACTTAGTACTTTGTTATGATAATTAATGTAGTAAGTGATGTTAGTTGATGTGAAGATCGATTATAGTGTCCATATTTATCAATGATTGTTAATTAGTTATACATACATAAGCGACTAATACTAACATTTGTTTTCTTGTAAATAATGTTAAGAAAAACAGTCAAGAGCTCTCATCATCAATATTTTATGGAAACAGAAAAACAGAGAAAGAAAAAGGAAAAGAAAAGTCTTGTTTATATTTGTCTTTTTAAACCTAAAGTTTGGAGGAAGTTAAATTGTAGTTCACGTAACATGAAGATTTCTTGACGTAAAAGGGACAAACAGATCTCATTCATTGAGGTGTGGTTGTGGCAGTTGAGAAAACTCTTTGCTGCTTTTCTGTTCCGTGGAGCCTTTCAACACAGACTTATTCGTCAAGAAATTAAAACAGCCAGTAGAGAAATTAAAACGTATATAAATAAAATAAATAAATAATAAAATTAATATATATGTGGCAGCAGATGCTTATTCGTCAACAGTAAATCACAAGAATATCATAAAGAACAAACTAAACCACTTTTTAAAGATCAATGCATTGGGTTCGGTTCACACGTTACTTATAAACTGTTGACTTCATTTTGGTTTTTTTGGCACAACAAGTTGTTGTTGTGAGACTTGAATGACAATTATGGCATGATAAACTTCTGATAAAATTGATATATATAGTCATTATTTAAAGGCGATAGTTTTTTTAATTTTATTTTCAGTGGAAAGGGAATCAATTTCGAGATTTATTGTGAGAAAAAATACCACTAGATTAATAGTTAATTGGTCAGCCACGACATGTTTTACCGTTCAACGTTCATTTTGTTCTCTCATAAAAATCGAACTCATTAATTTGTTAATATTTTGTAGAAAAATTACTAATTTTTAGCATGATGATGTGATATGAGTTATAACCGTTGTTTTCTTGTTAAGCAGTCGACGGCGTAGACCAAAAAACCAAAAGAAGTAAAAAGGAAAATGAGTTAGCCAAAGACAACAACATGGACAAAATGGCAAGAGAGATATTAATAAGCAAATCTAGTTTAGGACCATTCTTAGCCTTTAAAATAGTGTAGGAGTTAATTACCAATTCCTACCAAGCAAGCATGGCATAATTGACTATGATAAGTCGTTGACCAATGACTCATCCAATCCAAGCGAGGGAGAATGGCAGTTTCAAACTTTCTTTTTCCTAAAATAATCCCCAATAATTATTCCCACCGACTCACATTCAAAATGAAAATGGAGAACATATTCGGATTTACCCTTTGGTTTTCAACAGAATACACTACCCAACCCATTAAAGGCAAGGATCATTTGCTGTGGAGCTAGAACAAGAACCAAGTTGCTTATAGAATTTTAACCAAAGTAAGGGTGGGTGACCTTAAATTATTTCTTTAAAACTTACTTTCGAAATATAGCGTTACCTTCACTACCCGCATGCGTGTGAACGCTTAAAATTATTCTTTAATGCTAGTCTAATAGTGAAATTCTAAAGAAATTTATTATTATATGACAATAACACCACGTGATATGTTGATGTGAATATTAAATTACTAACGTTATAATACATGCTTGTGATATGTTTATGGATCAGAGAGTGCAGTAATAGTAAATGGAAAATGTTAACACACAATTTATAATTTGGAGGAAATAATGAAATTAATAGAAACCCTGAAAACCCAAAATATAAGTTATTTTAGGCAGCTAGGCGTGGGCTCATTATAACTGCAGCTTGAAAAGATGTTTTGTTGGGATATTCTACTGGATATATATTATAAGCACAGCAAGCAAAAGTAAAGTAAATTGTTTTCCAGGAAGAATCTGGTAGGGTATATCCGGAGTAAAGGAAAGAAATCAGTCTTCTCCAAATACCATTTGAAGTTTTAAATAGAAAGAGCGGAAAAGCTTGTTAATCATGAAGCCGTCAAAGTTGTTAAATTAGGGAATCTTTCTTCACCCGGGGCCCATAATGATAGTGACACTACAGGTAACTCAGGGCCTTTGATTTGAAGTGGAGGTGGATATTGGGCCCAAGCAGCTGCCATTGCAATATTGGATTTGCACAAGCTTTTAAGGCATTTTGAATCCAAAAACGCAGGTCATGGATGACAACAGGGCGGTTCGGGACCGAATTTGGTAACTACCTCCGTCGCCATGGTAACTATTTTACTTAAATTAATTTCCTTAATAAAATGACTAAAAATTTATAATTTAATGCGTGTAAAGTGCGATAACACATAGAAATTCTAAAGGCCAAAGCCCGTGGGGCTAGCGGGGATCGAAAAAAATTGTCATCCCTAGATTTGGTAAGTTATATAGAGAGAGGTCATGACATTATGTTGTGGACAAATGGAGCACTTGTGTTTTCTTTGTTTTCGTAACTTTAGATTATCTGTCTGAATTCTTTAGGAGGTTTGTGATGCGAACCATATATTGAAGACATCCTGTTCCTCCTTTCATTTGTGGGATTTAAAATAGTTGGTTGGAAAAGGACGGTATGATGTATATCAACAAAATGAAGAAAATGCTGAAGATTATCAAAATCCTGCAACCATATTTACTGGTCAAGATGATATATATGGTACCGCACCTGAGATGAAAAGTAATCGCTTATGTATTAACCACCATATATAAATGGGAAACAAAAAATCCATATTTTGTACAAAAGACTTTTTTTTAAAAATCCCTGCTCCGGCACCCGTGAAGTTATGCATCAACTTGATGAAGAGAGAAGAAGAAACATGTCCATGTTTAGACGGGTGAAACCAATAACCAGTAAGTTTAGCATGACACCATATGGGAAGTCTTTACTCAGAGCAGAGATGTTGCCCCATGCACATAGCTGCTTCTAGGAACACGTCGAAGGAGCTGGCAAGGCAAGGCATCACTTGAGTATCGTAGCGTTAACCAAAGAGACTTACATAACCTTTCTTCTACTTCTTTCCATCTCTCTTTCATACACTAGGAGATATCAGTAACAAACAGGAAAACAAAACCAAAATAGGATTATGGAATAGGGGTACAATGTACACATGCCAACAGCCAACAAACTGCTTCCACATGCTAAAAGTTCCAATGAACTAGCAGCACAATCCAACAAGGTAACACAAAGGTAGGTATACCTCATTCTGCAGACAAATTACCATACTGCCATGGGTTGAATTCAATTAGTTTAACATCAACCTCATCAATAGAGTCAGAGCTATCGACTGCTGCTCGGTGTTCATTGTATTTATTGTTATATTGATAGACTTCCAAGTCACCCCAAGGTGTAGGTGTAACTTCCTCAGTCAAGTCAAACCATCGTGGTGTAAACTGATGATGCTTGGCCTCTCGTTCTCTCTTTTCGGCTCTCTGCCTCTCCTCCAATCTGAAAGAAAGAAAGGGTAATTAAAGGAACAATCATCTTTGTGAGGGGGCAAAGACTCAATGCAAGCATGAACTTAATGCCTTTGCGACAGCTAAGAAACCTCAATCTGTACCTAAATCATCATAAGGACATCGTAACAGAAAAAAAAAATATAAAAAAGATGCAAGTCAGTTAGAAATTCCCAACGAATTCAGCAATTTGGTTCCCTATTGAAAACAATACAAATTACTTGAGAGAGAGACAGATACCTGCTCTTTTCTGCACCTGATTTGGATAGATCACCTTTCTCAAGTGCATATCTATCAGGCCGCAAACGAGAGTCTGATGCCAACAACCTTTTAGGAGCGGTGTCAAAGCTATTTATTTTATGTGCAAAATATGTGTACTGAAATTTGTCATTTTTTGGAGCATCAGCAATATGCCAAACCTGCAGCACAGATTATCTTCCGTAAATGTAAGAAGCCAGACTATTGAGTATCTTTTCCCAGCAAATATAATGGAAATCAATGTCATACAAGGTGTGATCCAGTTAAAACAATGTGCCAGAAACAGAGCGACTAGCAAATAAACTATTCATCATCTTCTTGAAACTTTTGTTTCTGTGCCAAAGAAAGCAGCTGAATCCTGACAAATACTAGTGAAGAGTTCCACTAGGCAGGAATAAATAAGTTAAAGTAACAAGCCATTACCACACTCTGGTGGGACACTATTTGTCTTTAATTAATCACGCACTATAATGGGTTCATCAAAGAAACTAATCCCATAAAAATTCTCTTAAATTAAAATCATATATGTGATTTAACTCCATGAAAGTAAATGCACATATTGTATATTAAACTTGACACTGTATAAAAAAAAGATATAATTGTCAAGCTCACAGATTCTACCCTTTTCACAGAACCAACTAGAAATATTAGAGCAACATTTCAATAACATACAAAATTATACAAGACAGATTCTATGAGTAACCTCTTTTAATTCTGTTCCTGGAAGGGGTTCCCCTTCCATATCACATGGTTGATAACTCATTGACTCATTCCATTTCCCAGTCATCAATATCTGAGGTTCCTCAGCAGCATTGTAAACATATCCATCCACTTCATAGCGGCCAGCTCTGCAACCAAATACAGCTTTTAATTGGACACCAGTACGATGTGGCAAGTAGCATAAAAGAACACGTACAACTACTACGATGGTTGTATAAACTAATTCTGGAACTACCAAGAGAAGTTATAAAAGAGTAACAAATCTTTTCAAAACTCAGTTTATAGTACTGGAATAGTTTATTTACAGCAGGATCCAGTGAACCATTTAGAATGAAGCAGTCTTCTTGACTTCTTTTATTTATAGATTATAGAGACGCTTTAGCCATATATTAAGAAAGAAACATGGGGTCAGGAATCTATTTAGCATATACCCGATGAGATCAAACAGTCAAATGTAAAGAGTTCTAATCTCATTATACCACAGAATCCACCAGTAAAAACTAACAAGGCTCATAATTGAGGAATTCATAGACAGGAGTAGATGTGTCATGGAATTGAAATAAGAAGAAAAGATACCCAAACCAGCCACATGGCTGAAAATATAGCACAGCTTTGTCCCCAGTCGTCAGATTGGTCATGATCATCTCCCCTGGTGAATCAACCCACGTCCGGCCGAATATTAAGTTGTTTACCTTTGTGGGAGGTGGCACTAAGTCTAAGACTACACCATCTCTTTTAAGAGTAACGCGTGTTCTGCGAACAAACCAATAGTACATAAACATAAATGTTCTTTCCAAAATTCCCATCTAAAAAAATGAACAAGAGAAAAAACACAATGATAAATAAATAAAGCACTTGATAGTAATAATATTTTAAAAAGTTAACCCCATACATCAACAAAAGTACAAACCAAAAAAATTGAATCGAAATAACAAATATACATAATAGTTCATCTAATCAAAGTAGCCACATAGAGATGCAACTCTTATAAAAATGAAGCGAAAGCAGGTCAAGCCCTCACAAAGGATTAGCTTCAGAATCCACTAAAAACCAAAAGAACCGGAGGGGTTTAAAAAAAAAAAAAAAAAAACCTTTCTACTCACACAAGCTAATGACATCCAAAATAAATTTATATTGTCGGGCGAACATAAAATACATACACAACTAAATTTATGATTATAGAAACAAGCAATCAGTGTATTACCTTCCAACAGGGTAAACATCAACAGAGTTGCCTAAAAATTTAGTTTTCAGCTTTGATGTCACGTCATAAGCAAAATGCTCATTTTCAGCATGCCCAGCACTCATTGGTGGATGATGACTCACCTGGAATAATGATATATGATGAATCATTTCAGCTTACTTACGATTTTGAATGGAAGACAGAAGACAGAAGAACATGAAAGAAAACCTAATGAGGATGCAATTGAAAGACACTACAATATAAGCTTTAGCGTCAGTCATTTCTAGAGGCTTCCCTAAAAGATCTTTTGCAAAGTTCTCAGAGAAAGGATGCTTTTGAAGAAGCTCCAAAATAAAGCTTATCCAAGAAGATGATACTTTTGCTTATTAAGTAGGACAAAAGGTTTAACGACCTCAAAATTGTGAGAAGCATTTTCTGTTTAAAAAAGTATGCATCCCTCTCCAGAAGCGGTGTCAAACGAACACCAGGACAGGTAATCCCTCAAAAACTCTCAAAGGCTCATACTCAGGACGGTCATAGCCCTCAAAAGCTCACCTGCTCTGCAATAAATGTAACCCCTGAGTGATTAACCATTTCATAAGTTTCCCCAAGGATAGGATTGAATGGCTTCCATGTTCGCTGGTAGGCATAGTAGACGGATATAGCCCATGACGCTGCAATGATTAATATGAATTACATGATTCAAAAAATGATACTTGCAATGCATCACAAGAAAACTTCAAAGGAAAGGCATACTCACTGGCAAACACCAACCGCAAATAAGGATCCTCACATTCGTCTGCGCGATCCAACAAGTTCGAATACTCCATTAACTGTCACAGACATTGCACAATTTATATAATAATCAAGTACATATACAATGTGCACAACAACAGTGCACAGATATTAAGTAGCACAAACCTCGGCCATTTTCTGCAGCATTGTCATGGGCTCAAAAATAAGTACAGGAAGAGTCACCATTGATGTTACATCTGAACCTATATACTTCTGCATCATCCTCCAGTAACTATCTCGTTCCTTAAACATAAAAATTGCAGAGAACTCAATATGTCAGGATGTATAAGCGATGCAGGTTAAAAATGACAAATAAATTTCACATTTGAAGTAGAAAATAAGAAGGTTAAGGGATGCAGTTTATGAGTTAATGTTAGGATGCTATCACAATGGCAAGACCACCTTAGATTCCAAGCATTGCACTTTAATTGCTGGAATTAAACATGAAAAATGTCATATTACAACATCTACACATATATTAATCAAGAAACAATAAGGACAACACGCCTTTCTGAACACATAGCCATCCCTCATATAAAAACACAGTTGAAACACTACACTAAATATAGACAATACTCTTACTCCTAATGGCCAACTTATCATCAAGCATATGATAACTAAGAGCAGCACATCCCTTGAAAAATCAAATGTACAAATGGAAAAAACAGCACACCTCCTGCTTCCATCTTCCTCTATGAGCTTCCTCCTCTGCATCTTCTTTGCCTCCCTCTGGATTTATGACTTCCACCCCTTCATAACCAAGCAACCTAAAAGCAACAGGAGAGCCAGATTCTCAACTGACAGATCTCACTCCTTAATAACATATCATAAGGGCCAGGGCATAGTTTTCTCAATAACTGGTACACAAGAAAATGAATGTAGTGCAAGAAAAGTACACCAAAAGTGCCCTTGTATACGGAGTACAAGAACAGTGAACATGCAAGTTATACATAAATGAAACTAATGGCCCCAACTAGAGATTCAGCAGACACGAAAATCACCTCCCTAAAGAGAACCAATCTATTTGGGCTGTCTGAAAAATTCTTTATATTTTTTTAACAATTTTAAAAAATAAATAAAAGTAAGGGCGAGTTTACACCAATATCCATATTAAATTAAGAATTGCATTCCAAGTCATAGGCCTGCCTACAAATTACTGGACTACTATCCAAGGCACCATTGCTTAGATGCTAATAAGCATGTCTTTGTTCGAATATTTATAGAAAAATAAAATATTGATGATAATCATATGGCAAGAACCTCTAATACTGATTCCAGACAATCTGCACATTAATTTTCAATTTAAATGACTAAATGATTTATTCAAATGGAAAGTGGTAGGACCGCATTCATCTTCGATAAGTACACAAACACACACTTGTAAGTGTCCTAATTATAAACACCAACATAATCCGCCTCATCGGCTGATTAAAACACTAGCTCAAGTTAAGAATCCAACTTGCATCGTAATTCAGGAACTGATATAAAGGCCTCAATGTGTCTTACAACTAACCTAAAACCCTTCCAAACCCAAATTCAGCATCCTCATCCTAATAGGGAACTCTAAATTCAGCAATTCACTCACAATGTTGCGCAAAGGAAACCCAAATATCCAACAAATCATAGTCGTTTCAATGCAGTACATAAACGTGTAAGAAAACAGGCACATTTCGAGGAGAAAGAGTCTGATAAGAATCCGATCACAAGCAAGATCAAAATGTCACAGCTCAAGGCGAATTACGGAAGCCAAATCAAGAAGTGATTAAGAGTAGTACATCTACAGAGAAAGAGCACAATTAGGGTTCTCGATGACGCCAAGAGTTAACCTCCAGAGAAGAAGAAATGAAGTGAAAGATTGAATTATGAGGAAGAGAGAAAAAGCTAACCCGCCAACAGATCGGTGCATGGCGTTGCTGAACACGGAGAGGCCAGAATTCATGGCTGCGAAGAAGCCGTTGCTCTGTTCCTTCTTTGGGCTAACCATTTCTCTCTCAGTCTCTGTGAAAGCTAAAAACCCTAATTTGATAATTGCAAGATCAACACTATGAAAAACAGAGAAGCGTTTGCCACCAAATAAGAAAGAAATGAAGAAACTAGGAAGACAGAAGGAAAGAGAAAATAGTTAGGTGAGGGGTAGGGATTGTAATTTCAGATACCAAAGAGGACATGACGTGGAATTCGTTGGCGGTTAGTTTCTTGCGCTGGCGCGTGTGTTCTTCTGCTTTAATGACGTCCTGGCACGCGTTCATTATTTTTTGAAACGTTTTCTTTTTATATTGAAAAAAGGAAATTCAAGAAGATGGAAGAGTAATTATTTTTTCCCCACCAAAAATTTTAAATTATTTTTTATTGATGGAGAGGAGTATTCGAATTGATTCTAAGGGCATCTACAATAGGTAGGATCAATGCAATTTTATTGTTTGAAAGTGAACTAAAATAGTAGAATCTCACTTGCAATGGTGTGATTTAGTTCATCACAATAGTTGATAAAGGGTGCTATGTGATGAATCCTTTATTGCAACTAGCCTCTCTGCACGCGCTTCCGCGCTTGCGAGATGTTTTTTTTTTAAAATAAGTAAATTTATTTTAGAATTAAAAAAGATAATGGGTAGTTATAGGATCCATTATCTGCTTTTTCTTTTTCTTTTAATTTTTTTAAATATGAAAAAGTGTGAATTTACCATATTATCCTCATTTAATTAATAATTTGAATTCTTAATGTTTGCATTAACCAAGGACATTTTCTGGTATTTTGAATGTTTCACTATTATCTGCTTTTTGCTTTATATATACTAGCCTCTCTGCACGCGCTTTCGCGCATGCGAGAGGTTTTTTTTTTAAAAAAATGTAAATTTATTTTAGAATTAAAAAAGATAATGGATATTTGTGTTCCATAAAAATAGAACCCATTATCTGAATTTTCTTTTAATTTTAATTTTTTTAATACGAAAAATTGTGAATTTACCATATTATCCTTATTTAATTAATAATTTCAATTCTTAATGTTTGCATTAACCAAGGGCATTTTCTGGTATTTTGAATGTTTCACCATTCTCTACCTTTTGCTTTATATATATAGATATAGATTACAATAGGCTAACTATGGAACCTTCATGCCAATTAAAAATAGAAAAAATACAATAATTGATGCATTATGCCACAAAAGCAATTAAAGATCTCTCTCTCTCTCTCTCTCTCTCTCTCTCTCTCTCTTTTAAAATAGAAAAAACGATAGTAATTATTGATGAAACATATTAAAGTACAAAGCCATAAAAGAGCCAAAATGGATAAGACATCTCTAATGACCAAATACAACAACATGTTAATTTGATATGGTGAGAATTAAGCCTAAACCAACAAATACTCAACCCCTGATTCAGAATCTCGAAGGACTCGTACTCAGACTAACAATACATCTTCACCATGCAATGGTAGAAACGATAGATCTATATTGCAAACAAAATACAACAAACTCCTAAAGAGTTATTGAGAATTAAAATAAAAAGTGTAGCAAACTCCTAAAGAGTAATAGACTTAAAACAAGAAACAGGATACAGCTCCACATCCTCTCCGGCAACCGAAGAAATCCATAATGTCATACCGGTTAAACCTCAACCCACACAAACCGGTAACTTTCATTATTATAATTCCAAACACTTAACTGGAGCCAAAATCATATATATGTGGGCCAAAAGCAGCAACTAAATCATGATGACAATGGTGTTTCGCGATGTTTGCTTTCACATCACATACAAACCAGCATTGCAACTGTTACTACCTCTACTGACGTCGACACTGCTGCCTTTGCCTGGATAGATAGCACCACTGGTAACTCTTATTACAGCCAAGCAAAAAACACCTAAACCAAAAAACCATGCAACTAAATTTGTAGACATAAACAACAAAAACAAAGAACAAAACCAATATCCACGGGAAAGGAAAGTTAAGGAAAGAGGAGAAGAAAAAAAAAGGAATACATAGAAAGAGAGGGGTTGCGAGGGAAGAGATGAGGAAGAAAGGGGTGAGATGGGAGGAGGGGCAGATGCCACCCTTCTCCCCCTCCCCCCTTCCTTTGTGCGGTGCTAAAGGATGGGGGGCTATGGTTTTTTGGTTTATGAGAGGAGTCTCAAAAAAATAAAGAAATGAGGAATGAATATTTCAATGGTATAATTTTTAATTTTATTAAAATTTTCCATTTTATTTATTTGAGTATGTAAAAAAAAACATTTAAGTATATATAAATATTGTCTCTAAAAAAAATATAAATATTGATGAAGCTATTCAACTGTACCATTGCAAGTAAAACTGCATTTCAATTGAATAGATGCCAAAGTAGTTCAATTTACTGAACTATTGCATTGAACTATTGAACAACCATTGTGGATGCTCTTAGTAGCAATTCTCATGGAACAAAAGATACATATGAAAATTAATTTTATCTTTACTAACTTGGAATCAAAATGAGCACATGATAAAAGATTACACGAACAATCACAAATATTGATAAAAATATTTCGGTGTGCAATTGTTTTTTTATTTTTTGTAAAGACGATATTCTAAATTAACACGTTTATTGACAAGTAATGAGAATGATTTCCATTCATAAGGAATCATTAAATACACAGGTCCCACCTAAAAATCCTTAATCAAATACCCCAATGAATAGAAATCAGATCAACTACCTTCTCCTAGTTGATCAGATTTCCATAGCATATTTATCATATTTCATTTATTCCCATATCTAAACGCCATAACTAAGTTATGAAGAGAAATCAAACTTGGGTGGTGGGTGGTGGGTGGTGGGCACATTGCCATAACTAAGTGATCCAATCTATTCGATATTGTGTCGCTAGGTTTTTTATTTTTATTTTTAATCAATGCTAGAGTGCATTTTGATTATTGTAATCCTTATTATTTCATGTGACATTAGTATAATTTTCCCTTGATTTTATGAGAAAAATATATTTCAAAATACAAAAATGAAATTGGGCCGTCTAAGTCCGTTAAGTCCAAGCCCAGCAAAGGTCTTTTCTACTGCTTACAGTTTGGGAGAATCGCGGTCGTATTGGTTGCCTCATGATTTTGGTTTTGGTTTTTTGGAACAATTTGGACTCTTGTG
The DNA here is from genome assembly GCF_000346465.2 of Prunus persica. Taxonomy (NCBI): domain Eukaryota; kingdom Viridiplantae; phylum Streptophyta; class Magnoliopsida; order Rosales; family Rosaceae; genus Prunus; species Prunus persica. Next base: position 5,081,693 of record NC_034014.1, read on the forward strand.
ATCACGTGGGAAGCAAAAGAAGCAGCAGCAGCAGCAGCAGCAATATATTTACAACACAATCAAATCTCAGACAAATCCAAATCGTCTCAGATCTACAGCGAAGCTCCTTCAGTTTTCTATAGAATAATTTACTGATATACTTTTCAAATTTAATTACTGTTAACCCTCTCTCTCTCTCTCTCTCTCTCTCTCTCTCTCCGCCCAATCCCAAAACCCTAACGAGCTCTGATCTTCACGCAAAAGCCACCTACCACATCACTCTGCAACTCCGGAAGCGCGCACACACTCAATTTAGTTGAGATTTGCGTCGATTGTTATTGTTTTGAATACAAATTTGTGATCCTTTAAAGCATGAAAGAAGGGAAATCAGTGAAATTGAACGGTCAACTGCAGCAGCAGCAGCAGCAGCACCAGAACGGTCACTTGTCTCCGTTCAAATTCGCCAAGTTGTTGGATCCAGAAGCCTCATGGGACAAGGTACTTCACCTTTCCCTTATTTGATCACTGTGATTTGTTTGGTTGCCGAGAAAGTATAACAACAAATCTTGGGTTCCTTCCGATTGCTTGTTTCTTTGTTTGGGTATATAATGTAGCAGTGGAAGTTGTAATGGGGTGTCGAGATTTTTGGAATTGAAAGGGAAATATTGAAGCAGAAACTGTTACGGTGACTTAGAAGCATCTGATTGGTTCATTAACTCTTTTTCTTCACTCATTTTATATTTTAGCTTAAGTTTTTTTACTGTCTTGTTAGTTGTTAGGTAGTAATTTGGATTTACTTTGTGTATGTGTGTAGGATCAATTGGGAGATGTCTTGCATTGGATTCGACAAGCAATGGCCCTTGTATGTGGGCTACTATGGGGTGCGATACCGTTGGTTGGAGGCATATGGTTCATCATGTAAGTTGATGGTTCGACACCTTCTTCATTGCTTGACATAGTTGCCATTTGCTTGAACCATCATCAGTTCATGTTTCTAATCACTAATCAGCTCATTTAACGAATCTTTGATGCAAATGCTATTACCTGGGTGTAAATTGTTATTGTAATTTTGTTGCCAAATTTCATAGGCTCAAAACCAGAGTTTTTATGTGGCATAGCCTATAAGTTTTCTGTTTGAAGTCTTAGACCCAAAGAGTGCCACCTCAAGTTTTCATTTAAATAGTGGAGGAATTCGTTTGGTGCATTTCTTATGGAGATTTGTTATGTGGTGAGTGAGTCAGAATCTGATTCTAGCTCAAAACAGAGATGAGGATTGGAATATTATATCTGGGCATGCACTTTAAGGAGCATCTTTAGAAGATGTTTTAAAAGCTTGTCAAATAAGTTAACAGAAGAGTGTTATGTATTTAAATATAACTTGAAAAGAGAGTAGGCATAGTACTCAATCTCCTGTGGAAAGCAGGGCATTGTTGCAAGCCAATATTTGATAACCTAGAAACTTTAAGGTCTGTTTTAGAAAGTCAAAATAAAAGATGTGAATAAAAGAAGGAAAGCACCAAGCATTCCATTAGGAACTTTCCCCAATAGAATTATTATTGTTAAGATAATATTTAGAAATCAGTATTGAATGGACTTTAAAACTCGTTTGGGGATGCCCAGTCTTTGAATTGTCAAAGATATCAGAAATTATGCTGAAACTTATATTCTTTAGGTGCTACTTTCAAACCATAAAACAATTCATTCAAGATTCCTGTTGAATCACAAGGGTGGATAGCTTTAGTTACTTATCATTCTCTGGAATCTTAATAGTCTATATAAACACTGGTGGATTCTATTTTTGTAAAGTTTCTTTCCATACATATTAAAAGTGGAACTGATTAACTATTGAAGTCTTACCTGCTTTGGGGATGTCTGAAGTAGGCACATGATGTCACATAGCAGATACAGCTGCTACTGTATTGAAATAAAGGCTAGGAGAGTTACCTAATTAAACTAAGTGTTAAATTAAAAATCACATTGCTTGATATGGTCTTGACCCTACCGAGTTCAACTGCAAAGATGGATCATTCCTTGAATTGCTTCTGTAATATTGTAGTTCTCTAAGAGAAATGGATGCCTATACTTTAAAGGAAGTCGGTGTAGACAGTTTTCAATTTACTGTTACCAACTTGATGGCTATTTGCAGTCATGTAATCATACTATTTAGATTTATGTGGCAACTAGCGGCTGAGTTTCAGGCCAAGAGAAAATAACTTATGCCTGAGTTGGATGTCTTTGCTTCCTACCTACTGTTTTTAGAAGTATTATTTGATGGTTTTGTATTTTCATTAGCTATTGCTTCCAATGTCTTATAGCATTACTGTAAAATATTTTGTTCATCTCTAGTGGTGTGGACATTTTTTCACAGTTTTCTGGTCATATCTACCGGAATTATATATGGCTATTACGCAATGATACTAAATGTTGATGAAGAAGACTTTGGTGGCCATGGAGCTCTCCTCCAAGAGGGGCTTTTCGCTTCTATAACTCTTTTTCTGGTAATTTGACATTTTTTTATTGCCCTCTTTTCCCCTTGAGAAATCACCTTTTCATATAAATCCAGATTTATGGGGTTTCTTTTGGTCTTTGACCTTATGCTCATTTCCTCTCTTTCTGTTTTGTAGCTTGCCTGGATTCTAGTATACAGCTTGGGACACTTCTGATTGGATATTTATTCAATTCCGCTATCATTTCTATCCCCAGTGGTGTTCAGCAATAGGACTTGGTTGCATGAAGAGTGATAACCTTGGATACGATTAAAGTTTCCTTAGAAGTTTGCTCGTTTCTTTATGGTTAACATTATGAATATGAGCATGAACATTCTAGCATCTTATTATGGTGAATGGATGTTTCAGTCAGTGTTCCTTCATAAACATCCACGCAATGTAGCAATGTATGGCCTGCAAAACCGATGATAATCAAAATTGTTTTTGGTAGCCTCTAATAAAATTACCTGCAAGCCTTATTCTTGTAGACTAAGCGCACAATAATTTTTGGCTGTCAAGCAAGATATTCTGTTTCCGCAAAGCATAATTTAGGGTCCCAGGTGAATTTTTGAGTGTGACACCACATGAATGGAATGTATTACCAATTAATACTCTTCGTTTTAAAGGTTTACAGGATTTTTGAGCTTCTATTAACTGCAGCAAGTTGTGATGTAATAGTGCAAATGGAATGTCTTTTGCTTTGAGAATCGGATCAGTCATTTTCTGAATTGCTTCACAAATAGCATGTACTTGTAACACCAATTTGAAATTTGAAAGGCAGGCATACATATGCCGTTGAACGCATATTTGGGTGTGAAATTTTAGGTCTTTCTTTTGAACATAGAGACTCGTACATGACCTTGTGCCCCAGCTACAACCCTAATTAGATGTAGGGTAATGTTCTCTTATCAAATTATCTATCATGTCATGTTAATTCAGACTACACATCCAAATAAGATTTTAGGTAATCAATAATTCAGATTTACAATTTGACAACATAATATTTGAGATTGTACTCAAACAAACATTTCCATAATATAGAACTCTATACTTAACTGTCCAATGAAGAATGACAATAACTTGAAGAAATACATTTCCTTGACCTAGAGAGACAACCTATAGAACTGATCCTATTGAGGTAAGATTGAGCTAGTTTTATTACAATAAAATTTGGAAAAAGGAGGACTGGAAAGAATTGTCCTACTGTACATAAGCTTTGAAATGCATTTGTATTGGGATTTGGGACTTGGGAGACAAATTATAGCCGTCTTTGCAATCTGCTTCTGCCTCGTGAAACCAGATAGATACTGCCATATACCCATCTTCTACCTAGTGGTGAAATGGATTTCTGCACAAAAATTACTCCAATGTGAGGCAAAACTTGTATTTTAAAAGATTATATTCTATCAAATAGCAACGGAACATGTAACCTTTGATCCTCCTATATTCATTCAGTAATCAGAGAGCCTATAATCATTTCATAAAGTTAAGAAAGAGGAAATGTGAACAGAGCAATGGTTTGATTTGAGCAGTTTTAACACCATAACGAGGGGAAGGTGACAATTTGCAGAAAATGAGAAAGTGAGGCCATTTAAAACAATAGCTCACAACACGTAAGATAAGCGAACGTGATAAGAGCAATGCTATATATACCACATTGCTTACATAAGTGGGAAATGTGTCGATCATATTTCACTACAAAGGGTAGTTTCCAATCCAGTTCAACTACCTCTTACAGAACCCATTTCGTAATAAGGTTCTGGATGAGTAAATCACTGGTACTTCCTTTGGCATTGTAATATTTGCTTCTAGATCTTTATAAAATATGAACAAATTTAAACATGGGGATTTTATGGTGTGAGAGAGAGAGAGAGAGAAGAAATTAAGTTACCTCAACCTTGGTACGGAACTCTAACAAGCATTCACATACATGACAATTTGCTCTATGTGGGGAGTTAGATTGATTGGATTTCACAAATGCAAACACCTGCAGAGAGATGCTATTGAAATCCGTAACAATGGATAAATCACAAATTAGAATTAAAAAAACAGTTATTAGAATTCTCAGACTGATAAAATCTGTCATGATCAACTGACCTCCTCCCCACAATTTGGGCATGCCCCTTTTAGCGCCACCAAGTCATTCCTCCACAAGCCTTCAAGTACTTTAACTGTGAGAAAGACCACTTATAAAAACGCTGACATTTGAACAAATCATAATAATATAGAAAAATTACACATTTTCCTAATGATGATTTTCAATTTCCTAGACTTCACATAGAGAGCTTACAAGAATTTGACATTATATCCAATATTCCATTTGGAAGAAAAGAAAAAGAAAAAAAAAAAAAAATCCCAAAACAATTGAAATTCTTAAAATACTTTAGAGGAGAATGGATGCAGTTTAACTTACCAGAAGCTGATGCAATTGGATAACCGATGACAGAACCCAATGCCATGAAGAGAATGGCATTTAGCATGGAAAAAGCAAACGCTTGGTTTATATAAGAAAATCCTGGATTAAAAGCCTCTTGATAAGCTAGGCCAACAGTGTAAACCATGGGCACAAGACACGCTGAACTGCCAAAAGCAAGAAAGAGGATCCATATGCTTGCTAATGCAAAAACCTGTGATAAATCTTCCTGCCCTACATCCATGTCACTCAATATTCAGGCAGAGAAAGAAAGAAAGAAACCAGTTTTCCTATTCAATAAATAACATAGTATAGATGGTAGCATTAAAGACTGCATTTTGGTTTACAAACTAATGTGGCAGTTAATGATTGAGTTGCCTGTCCTATGAACACAGAACACAATGGTGATGCTAGCAATAGTCGCCCATGCATCAGTGGACGGTTGTCAACCATTGATGTATTCGGGTTCCACAGTGGGTCTCATGGACATACAACAATGCTGACGATCGTCCAAACACGTGAGCAACTAAAAAAAAACGCTCAACTAAAATTCATAGAACTTATTAAAGAAATAGCACTACTCAAGATGGTGAAATACGAACACCCTGAATCCCATAACATATCACTAGCTAACAGATTTTATGCTTATTTAACCAAATGAGTGAGAAGCCCAATTACCCAAGCACTTTTAGAGCATAGTTTCACCTCCATTTCCTCTATATTTTCTGGTTTCTAAGCAATAAGTCTGAATTTTGATATGGGTCTCACTGACAAGCAGCACTGAAAAGGTCAATAAAAATCAATTACCTCAGCATCGGCATAAGTTGACTGTCGCCTCAGACTGCAACGAGGGTATTTCACAACGCATTTCGATCCATACCATCTTAGCTTCAGCTGTTTTCCAATCAATTGTAAGATTTGCATACAAATTCCGGAGATGAAACTATGAACTTATAAGTGCAACATACCTCTACTCTATCAAACATATCATCAACTATCAAAGGGTCACCACTGTAATACGCATCACGTGCCTGCCACATGTACCAACCCAATTTGACATTTTCATTCAAAAAGAAATGATCTTTATTTTTACGGAAGAACAAAGAGGAGAGAGAGGGCTTACTTGACGGTAGAGGGCTTCAAGGGTTTCTTTGCTGGCGGTTTCAATTGGGCCGACGTAGATACAGTATGGCCCCTCGGCGAGCTCATCGCGAGTCGTTGGATAGTTACTGCTCGAAGAGATTCGAACGGAAAATAGAGCTCCGTTTCTAGGGTTCCTGGAAAGTTCGGGTACTGTGGACCCAATTATGTGCGGAGTGAAGGAGGAGTTCGCGGCAGCCATGAAACTCAAGTGTGAAGGGTAAAGCTCAAGTAAGCGGTTAGGAGATACCAAGGGAGAGAGAAAGTGTGTTTCGTCCACGGAAATGGTTTTGGCGCGTAAATATCTAGTTGGTTGATTGGTTGTGGTTTAAGGTCAGAATGAGGAAGAGAATAACATGATTGCCTCTCTTCCTCAGAATATCAGGAGATATGCGACGTCGTTTTCACACAAGAAAATAACAAATTAAAATGTTAAAATGTAAAATTGTTTGCGTCTGCCGGGAGTCGAACCCGGGTCTATTGCTTGGAAGGCAATTATCCTAACCGTTGGACTACAAACGCTGGCTTGTGAATGTCATTTCAGAGACAATATATTAACAATGTGTATTGTTACATGTTAGAGAGGAGGGGGGTGGGAATTAATATATATTTTTTGGTGTCTACAATCTTACCTTAAATCGAGAATATATAAGTCCACGACATTCACGTGATAAGTGTTATAGATACAAGAGGTAATACTCTTGATGACACAACAGATTCTCTCATTATGTATAGTGTGTTTTGGTATATTCTATAATAGTCAAGATAATAGTTTGGATGAAATGGTCATCAATGACCATGAAAATCCATTAGATCAAATCATGGATCTGAATATCATGTATGGTCACAGGTAATCATGTGATCAATGATAATTAGGATCCTTCCCTTATAAGGACAAAATGATTCCATCAATGGAGGGTAAACAATAATAAGAATTTCAAAGTTGAAGCCCACACCAATAATTTTGTGAGAGAAAAGAAATGCCCCTACAAAAGAAAGGAAAAGAAAAAGTCTGTTTGCATAGAACAACAAACTAGTTTACCTTTTTACTTTTTCTTTGTCTACAACTACAAATTAATCCTGCATCTTTTTTCTGCTGTCTAAGGCATTTACATTTTACCCCTTTCAAAGAAAGGATCCCATTCATGTTCCTCCACTGTCCCAAACAGATTGTATTTCCAGCTCACTTTTTCTGCATAATCAAAACTTGTGTTCTTCCCCTCTCTCATGTCCCTCCTGATTGTGTCTACTCTTTCAAGAACCCCTTTAACTACAATATCAAATGCATCCTCAAGAGTCTCCAATCTAGAACTTGGGTCTGCATATATCACTTTTGGTATCAGTTTTATAACGCCTTCTCTCATTTCCACAACTTTTTGTCTTGGAATTCTTTGCAGGATGCTCTCAATGCTGACCCTCCCATTCTTTATGTCAAATGCCGATATAAACACGGAGTATTTGGTGTAGTCTCTTCGTAAATGCCACAGATATTGGACGTAGGCTGAACCGGGATGAAAGAACACCGGAATACAACCAGCCAGAATCGAATCGAAAATTGATCTCCTAGTTAAAGAATCACCCGGAGGCTGTAAGCAGAACACAGAACCTTGAAACATTTTCATCACAAACACCGGCTTGTGGCACTTGTCTGGACCAGAAGTGCATTCTAGCAACTTGCATTTCCTCCTTGCAGCCCTACACTGGTCAATGATTTCGTTTCGGATTGAGCTTTGAAGATTAGGCCTGGGGCCACCGGCAAATGAGAACAGAATGCGCCTTCTCTGCCTCCTCATTCTGTTCTGCCATTGAAACACCTCATTGTCCTTTGAAGGGTGAAAATATGTTGGATATGGTATGGCAAAGTCATTACTATTCCAAGGGCTTGATTCAATTGTCAACATGGTCATGTTCTTTGATTCAGGTAAGAGCATGAGCTTGTTACCCCACTCCGAATCAGTGTCGGTCCATCTCCTAAAATCCCAAGTAATTCTTCCTGCCACCATAAAATGATCTCTACCCCACATTTTGTTCCACTCTGGTTTTTCTCTCAGCCACTTGACAATTTCAAGTGAACCAGAATCTCTCATAGACATGTTGGAACCCCAGAGGTACCGCGCCACGTCTAGGCCGGCATAATAAGGTACAAAGATTGCCGAAGCTTGGGATGAGTCTTTTGTCAAACAGTTGTATTGCTTCATTCTGTTGTGGAATATGACCTCTAACAAGAACTGGTTTGTAGAAAACCAACCAGTATTTGAGTAGACTCTCTCGAAATTCGGAAGATGGGGGCCAAGACCAGAGTTTGATGCAAAATCACACATATTAGTCCAATTGCTAAGTGAACCACATTTCTGCAGCAAGTCCTTGTAAAATTTGCTAGGGATGTCATGGACATAAATGTATTTACCTAAGCATGAATCAGAGTTAGATTTAATCCTTTGATCTATATATTTCCCTGGATCAACAGCCTCAACCAAATTCTTATCAGATTGAGCCTCATTCTCAATAAGATCACGTGCCTGATCATTATGGTCATCAGGCTCTAATTCCTTCTTAGAAACCGAATGTTGCCCGAAAACATCTTTGGTTCTCAAATTAAAATCCCCACTTTGATCATTGAAAACAACATTAATATGATGCCCTTCATCTCTCAATTTGGTGCTACTACTTTCCGTAATTTCTTTAGGCAAAGAAACAGAATCAACAGAACCAGAATCTTTGGTGACATTGACAGCAATGCCGGGGTTGTGATTGCCTAACAGGTCAATCAGGTTCTTCCCCACCATGAATTGTGAGTGATATACGCAAAGCAATAAAAACCACAATACAAATGAGGCACATACAAACCAGGATTGGTTGCGGCATGCTGCAATCGTCATGAAAGGCCTTCCCATATCATCACGAAAGGCCCTCATTCGCAACTTTCTTCGATTAATCGTCGTAATTGTCTCCCTTATTTTAGTGTTGGATCAATGAGAATTAGAAAAGCTCAATGCAACATGTGACAGAGCAAATAAATGGAACCAACCCATGTTGCTTTGAAGAAAACCCAAGAGAAAAATCAGAACATTTAATCTTGCTTGATTGAAGAAGATGAACATGTTTATTATGGAATCAGAGGCACGAAATTAAAATGCATGGGGTTGGAAAAGGTATGCATGGGTTGCTGGAGAAGCAATTAGTCTCAGGATTTCTTTGGAAAATGGATCGAAAGAGAGAGAAAGGAAGAACGAGATCAAATGGAGGAAGTTGTTAAGCAATTCAAAGGCAACTTTGTAACATTCTAAATATTACCTTGCTGCTATGTATGTATCTGTTTGGAGAATCACAAAGGGCTTAAATTACTGGCCGTTGGATCAGAACCTTGGGTTGGTAGTAACATCAATCTAGAATCTACAATGTATACATTTTATTTATTTATTTTTATGTTTGATCAATACTTTGTATTTTTACTTTCTATCGGATCAGAATTGGCCGAAATCGAAATTTTCTATCCCAACTTCCTCACGTACTTGATATGGAATTCAAATTGGAAGTTGAAAGAGAGGTGTTTTAGGAAGTGAGGTATTCTCTTGTACTTCCTAAACCCAATAATTGAGGTGATATCAAAACATTGCTATCTCCGTATGCAAGTTTTTCTCTTTCATAGGACCATTAAGGTATCATCAATTATGTATGTATACATATATCCCATCTATACCTATGTATATAGGTCTTGAACAAAAGAATTGCCATTTGATTCTTATGCATTTTGTTTTACAATGAAAATTAGACTAATATTCCCTGAGCTTTTAAATTATTTTCACATAACTCCTTCTATTACGATTCCGTCCAAAACTTGATGATGTTATCTAAATTTATTCAACTTACCATAAAATTGACAATGTAAAGAAATTGACCGGAACCAGTATATGCCATGAAGATTAATCCAAATTTATCCAACCACCATGTTTAATATTGGCTAGCAGTTCTGTTTTGTTCTTAAGCCTGCAGATATATTTAATTTCAAGTGTCAAGGATATATGCATGTCTTAATCTCCAGGCAAAAACAAACAACAAAATGATAGGCTATTAGGCTAGCTCAAGCCTTGGGAATTTGCTAAGTAATGGCGTGATGGGAAGGTTTTGCACATTATGGTAACCTTTTCCATTATTCAATCTCATTAATTATTTTTAATTATATTTTATTTAAATGGATACCATTTTTTTCTTAGTTTAAATTATTTATAAATAATCCATAAAATCGACAAATATTAGCACACGACAATACACACAATTACAATACAGACAATACTCTGCAGCACACGACAATACACACAATTACAAAACTGGCAGTGTAAATTAACAAACAAAGAAAATCAAAGAACAAAAGGGAAAAGGCAAAGGTTTGGCCCAAAAAAAAAAAAAAACCAGAAAAGAGAAAAGGTAAAAAGGAAGAAGCAAACACCTGGTGCAAATGTCACGTCTGTGATAATTGAAAGCGGCAACAAAACAGAGCTACAGTCTCTGTCATATCCAAAATCTTAAAACCAAAGCTAAAACGTTTGTTGTGACTTGTGGGAGCAAACCAACTCAACCATAAAGCATTCACATTCCCTTCCAAACCAAGAAACATAAAAGCACAACCCAAAAGAGAAAAGGAAAGAAACGAAGAAGAAAATATTCAAAACCCATTTCCTTCCAAGTTTGTCCTACATTTTGATCTCTTCGAGATCATAATCGAATAAAAAACCCAAATGGGATTTCTGGGTTTGCATCAAAATCTATGATTAAGGAGGAAAAAAAGAAAAAAGGTGAGATTTTTATGGAGAGGGACCAATCTGCTGCGGCGAGCAACTTGGAGATAAAGGTGGTCCGTCCACGGCGGAACGACAACTTGGTGCACCCGGCGGGCCAAGCTCCGAGGACGACGCGAAGGCGGTCGTACAGCAGCAACTACAACCCGTTCAAGAGGTGGGTCTCATGGCTGGTCCCGTCGTTTGTGGTGGCCAACATTGTCGTTTTTGTGGTCACCATGTTTGTGAACGATTGCCCCAAGAACTCGGCCTCTTGCATTGCTCGCTTCTTGGGCCGCCTCTCTTTTCAGCCCCTCAAGGAAAACCCACTTCTTGGGCCATCTTCAGCCACGTAAAGCTTCTCACTTTTTTCAGTATCTCTTTTAAAACATGTTGGTATTTGCAGTTCGGTATGCAATGTGTGTTTTGTAATTTATTTTAAAGTTATGTGAATGCATAATTGGGTGTTTGCATCTGGGAACTTTGAAAGTTTTAGTTGTTGATGGGTATTTGGTGAATTTATGAGGAAGAGGAAGTGGAATTGGTTTTGATATGAAATCAGAATGGGATAAATTTACCTTGAAACTATGAAAGTTTGGAGTTTATGTTGTTATTACAAATGTTTTGGTGAAACATTTACTTTGAGATTTGGTATTTTGGATGTACAGATACATTTTTGAACTGTATGAAAGCTTGGTGTATGCTTGAACAAAGAAAAAAAGGTATTAGAAAAGCTGCAAGTAGAGAGTCTTCTCTGTCAGCATGTAGTGAACTACCCCTTGATTGATTTTTGAGTTTCTTTGTAATATGTTACAAACTTTTTACATTATTGTATTTTTTTAACAACTTAGTTTCAAAGTTTTTATTTGACTTTCCTTGCTCTGTGAGGCCAATGACAGAAAGATTATGATAAAATGGATGTATTTTGCCTTCATCTCTCTTGTAAGAGGGGTATGCATTTTTCGAGGATTGGGAGTGATTCTTCTTAAGCTGTTTAATGCGCTAATTCTAATATGCGCCATCCTAAGTCTATTAACTGCTAAAAGTAGCACTTTCTATCTTCTGTGGGTCAACAGGTCTTAGTTGTATCCACAAGAAAAATGTGCACATCTAACTTCTTTCCCATGTTTTTTTTCATCCTTCAGATTAGAAAAGATGGGTGCTCTAGACGTGCAGAGAATGGTTCATAAACACCAGGCATGGCGGATGATCTCATGTATGTGGTTACATGCTGGAGTTTTCCATCTACTGGCCAATATGCTGAGTCTTGTATTCATTGGGATTCGGCTTGAGCAAGAATTTGGATTTGGTATGCATTTGGCTTTTCAGCTTCATGTGTGTTGTCATGGATGTTTAGCCACATTCACAAGTGTTTGTAGTAAAATCGAAAGCACATGACAGATATTACAAGAGAAATATTAGTTACTATGTTTTTTCAGAACTCTAGAAGCAGCTACCTTGAGATTAATCTGCAGAGGATTCCTATGCATGAATTCATTGAATTGTTATCCTAGAGTAGTGGTCATGCGGTGCTGGTTGCATTATAACTTACATCAGTATGTTGATAGGTTTGCATGGAAATAAGAGGAAGTTTTATTCAGCGGTGAGGTGAGCAAAGAGAGTTGATAAACCTAAGATGGGGTTCAGGAGAAACATTCTTGTGATATTGGCTTTTTAGGCTATTCAAACTTTAGTTTAGACATAGTATTCCATTTTACAGAATAAAACTGCTTAATACAAAAACTGAGAGGTTGTTTCATTTTTTCCATCACTTATGTGGGAACATGGAATGTTTTGACTATCCTGTAGGGTAGACACAGTGCCTCAATTTTTTGAAATATTTCAAGATGCCGCCTATTTGGAAAAATTGAAAGAAAAGAAAGTTGGAGCTGGGTAATTGAATAGAAGAAGATGGAAAATAATCTAACTCATGCACAATTATTTTAATGAACAACAGTTTTAACTTTTCGGTTTGAAAATCTAATGCTTTTTTCTGATTTGTTCTTCTACAGTTCGAATTGGTTTGCTTTATGTCCTGTCTGGTTTTGGTGGGAGTTTGCTTTCATCTCTTTTTATTCAATATGGTATTTCTGTTGGTGCTTCTGGTGCACTTTTTGGTCTACTAGGAAGCATGCTATCAGAGATCATAGCAAATTGGACAATGTATGAAAATAAGGTAAATAATGTTTCAGTATGCTCAATGATTCCCTTCATAGTACATGCACTACCCTTTGATCTTACAGTTCAGATTTTTATGCGCAGTTAGCAGCATTGCTTACTCTCATTGTCATCGTCATAGTAAATTTAGCAGTGGGAATCCTCCCACACGTGGACAACTTTGCTCATATTGGAGGATTTCTTTCTGGATTTCTTCTTGGATTTGTGTTTTTGATCCGCCCCCAATTTAAATGGCTTACCCAAAGGAATGCTCCTCCTGGGCATGTTTCAACTCCAGTTAAATCTAAACACAAGACATATCAATATGTATTGTGGGTTCTCGCTCTGATAATATTGATTGTTGGGTAAGCTCCTCCTTGATCCCTGAAATTCAATTATTTGACTTCATATACCTAATTGATTCCCTACATGAGAATTTGAAAGGCACACTTGATGAGTGGATGTTTACAATTAAATCAGGGTACTTGATTTCATAGAGATATGTTATGTCCTGTAATCTGTGTTCATCACTGTCACTGTTGATAATCTCTATATCTGCTTTTTTTCTGTATGTGTAATACTGATTGGTCACTTTGATGATAGTAATATATAATAGTGGGTTCGTCTTCTTTGTTGTTTTGTTATTGGAAATGGAAATTCATTTTCATCAGTATATGCGGGCATTTTGTCACACAAGTCTATTGTTTTTTTTTACAGGTTTACTATTGGCATGGTTACTCTCCTTCGAGGGGTCAATCTGAATGATTACTGTTCCTGGTGTCATTATTTGAGCTGTGTCCCTACCTCAAAATGGAGCTGCAAGTCACAACAAATTTATTGTTTGGTAATTGATGCCGTACTTTTCTGTGCATATTAACTTCCACCTTAGTATTTGACAGATAGAAGTAATTGGTTCTTTATATGATGTGCCAACATAGTGGTAAATAGAAGAGAAACAGTAGACCAGACAGCTGTTTTAGTGCTAGTAAATATATCCTTATATCTTCTCTTCTTTCCTTGTGGAGTTTTATATGGTTGCACTCAATACTTTAGTCTCAATATGCCATTTTAAGCTAATGTCATCAAGAAACTTAGTTTAAGAAATGAACTCAAGAAATACTAAAGAGTTCTCAGCTCTCGTGTCTGCTTCACTAAAATTATGATGAGATATGTGGGCTCCATGTAGCCAAACTGCATTCCTCTCAATATGACTTTTTGTTATACTCCATGATCCATTATGAGTTTTTAAATTGTTTTCTGAATTGAGTTTTTGAGGGTACTGAATTGGAGATCACCTAAATAATTGAAAAGCAGGACATATCAGAGAGAGGGAGAGATTATATATAGAGAGCAGGAAAATTACTTATATACTAACTTGTTAGATTGGTTTTGTACTGATATATTGTTCTGTATATGCATGTGTGCAACAAACCTTGCAGTCCAGCCAGTTAGGAAATCAGCTGAACTTGACATGCGTAAGCAACGGGAGAAATGGCACTTATTCATTGCTGGATGGCAACCCCACCCGGGCTCAACAGCTATGCGCTGAGCTTTGCAGTTGACATACATGCACACAGCAAGAGATGATAGAATGTTGATTGATATGAGATTCATATATCTGTAGAGAATATTTCTTTTCTTTTTTTTTTTTGGTTGGGTAAGAGTAGTCTTGTGTATTCACCAAGTAATGGTTATTCTTTTCATTCTTTTATTGCTTCTGTACTCTTATTTTTACTAGCTGAAAAAGAGGGTTTGTAAATACAGATAGGGATGTACTTATTGATGGCAACTTGAAGTGAAAACAGCCAGTTCTATTTTGTGCTACTTTCTCTCTTTTCCATCTCTGGCAATTTAAAAAGACAAAACAAAAAACATTACTGGACTTCAAGTTAGAACAAGCCCATGGGCCGTGGCCCAAGAATGTAGATATGCTCTAAGAAGATTGTAGATGAAAACTTAATTAATGTAGTCCCCTTACAAGTGTTATTGTTAATGAAAAAACTGTAAAACTTTATACTAAAAAAAAAAACAGATTCTTTATCTATCAATTGTCAATGTCGAGTGCAATAATAGTTGGATCCATGATTTTTTGTAAAGTATTTTTTTTAATTATGAAATTGAGTTTTAATGTTATGTTTAGTGTTTAAGATGGTACTATGAGGTACAATTTGGAATATTAGGGGGTTTTATTCTTGCCATAATTAGGAAGGGGGAGGGGTTTGTCTTACATACACGCTGCCAATGTATTATTGGGCTTCGAATTTGAGAATACTGGTTTGCAAGTTAAGATCTTTCTATACTAAGTTAGACCTCGTTGACGAGAATAGTGGGTTAGAGAGGATAAAATTAATTCAATGATGTGTTTGGCGCTATACTTAACTGGATTATGATATTACATGGGTTAGTAGGACTAGACATAAACCCATTAAACATAATTTCAACTTTTTAGTGTGATTCATAATCCTACTACATTTATATAACACTATTAGATATAATCCAATCCAAGCCACCAAATATTTGATTAGAATCTTGAATTATAACCGTCACCAAATGTGGCCTAGAGGGCTTTTCTGGGAAGACCAGTCTGTTATAAAAAAAACAGACTGGGTGGGTGGCCCCAGCTTTGTTTTCCATGTTTGCTTAGGTTCAAAAAAATTGCGCGCGTGTTAGTTTTGCCGTCGACTCTAGTATCCCTCCGTAGCTCTTTGAATTGGCACTCAGCTTCTGAAGTTAACATTTGCTTGCTATCATGGCTGAGCTTTCAAGAGATTGTTGGAGTTTATAGCATTTGCGTGGCAAAGGGTGAAGCACGCATTGCAGCTTCAAAGTCCAGAAGAAGTTGGCGTCAGTTGCCTCTTGGAAGTAAGCAAGTGAAGTCGTCTAATTTGGAAATGCAAGCGCGATGCAGGTTCTTTCCATCCCATCTGTAAATTTACTTTCCATGCCTCAAATGGAACTTACCAATTTCACAACACAATACCATCTCTCTCTACAGTCAATTACCCAATTTAAAAAGGGTGTTTTTGGTTGTGAAATTGATCTAAATATACTCACTTTTCAATGCAATGTTGGTTCTCTGTTGCAGCTCCATGCATTTGGGACCTCCAATCTCAAAAGCTGGCAAGGTTTCCTAAGGCAGCTATGGCTACATACAACACAACCACCGTAGTCATGAAATCCCTCCACAAATTGGGTATTTTGCACAGATTGCAGGTATTACTTGTAGACAATAACTCATTTACTATTGAGTTTATTATCCTAAACACTAAAACCAACCATTTCCTGAACCTCTTCTCCCATAAACTAACAGAATAAATAGTATTGAAGCTTAATTGTCACCGAATAATTTTACTTATCTTCACATCCGTCATGAACTTTGTTTAATCAATTGAGAGGGGATTTGAACTTCAAATCTTTTCCTAAGAAAGTATCACTAAATTAAAAACTAATTGTTACTTCTTAGAGAAATTAGTGTGTAGTTCTATTGTAATTTGCAACTTAACGCCGACAACAACAGTCGTTGCCATTTGGGAATTTAGTCAAGTTGTCTTTGGAGAAGACAGTACTTAAGATTAAATATTTATACAGTTCAGTGTGGTTTGGTTTGTCCATAAGCCAGTTCGATTTTTGATTTTGGAGCGGAATCTTTTTTTTTTTTAAATTTTTTTTTTTTACAAAATCCAACTAAAATTTTATTTTTATGGCTTTAAAAATCACAAATAACCCAATTTCATGCAAATGGAGGTGATTGAGTCTAGAAAAGAGAGATGATTTGAAGTTGGGCTTAGGAAAAGATTAGTTATGGGTTAAGTATATTATTAAAAAATAAAAAATACATAGCCGGTCCAATTTAGTTTGGTCCAAATGTTTTACTACAAAAACCAAAATTGAACCAATCTGGTCCAGTCCAGTTTTTGGTCAACTCGGTCCAATTTCTATCCTTCATATCCAACCCATTAGAGTCAAAGACCCTTATCCTGGGAGAACATTGCCATCCCTACTGCTAGTCTGTTTTCTGAAATGAACTTTTGAGGGCCCTGAATATGTGATCGCCCCAATAAAACTAAAAATCAGGATACATATTTAGAGAGATGTTTATTAATTATATTTTGATCTCGCCCAGGATACTTACTATTATTCATTAACACAATTATTTTCATCTTTCTTCTACAGTCTTATGTCATATCCACATGTTATCATCAGATATGTATTTGTATTTTCATAAAGTCCATGGTGTACAAGTCTTATATGTTTTCGTTTAATAACAATCCACTTAATTGAATTCAAGCAAACCAACGTATGATTAGTGCCAGAAGAAATTAATCACTGGCCTTTATCAACGTATTTCTTGCACCACACGTTGGTGGAAATGTATTGTTGCTGGGGCTGCTTCCACTCAGCTTCCTGGGGACAATTTTGTAATTGTCATTTTAACAACCATACAATACAAGTCCAACAAACGGTGGTTGCGAGAATAGTATTCGAAGGAAATGAAGTCGTCTCAATTTGGAAAAGCAAGTCAACAAGGACTAATTTGGCTAATTCTTTGCAAGTGACTAATGGAAAGCAAGTCAACCGTGGCTGATCGTAATGACCGGGACTTGGTTAAGCGCATTACTCAATCTTATTTATAAACCAGTTTGCCATGCCTTCATAATCAAACTCAGAATGGGGGTTTTGGTTATGAAACTGATTTTATTAATATACTCACTTGTGAATGGAGCATTGTTCGTTTGCTCCATGCATTTGAGAATGGGAGGCAACGAGACCGATAGGCTTGCACTGCTAGCCATCAAAGCTCAAATAAAGCAAGATCCTCATAATGTATTGAGCTCCTGGAATGAATCCATTCACTTTTGCTCGTGGCACGGTGTCTCCTGCGGTCGATACCATCACCAGAGGCAGAGGGTCACAAAGCTGAACCTGCAATCTCAAGACCTGGTAGGGTCCCTATCTCCAAACGTAGGAAATCTAAGTTTCCTAAGGGAACTAGAACTACAAAACAACAACTTCAGCAGTAAAATCCCTCCAGAAATTGGGAATTTGGGTAGATTGCAGGTACTATCTCTACACAACAACTCATTTAGTGGCCCTATTCCATACAACATATCATATTGCTCCAACCTCATCTTCATGAATTTCGGTTTCAACGGGTTGGTGGGTAACCTTTCCTCTCTGGAGCCTATTCCCTCTATGATTGGGTTGAAAGCCTTAGAAGAATTAGACCTTTCTCACAACAATTTGTGGTGTGAAATTCCAAAATTTCTAGAGCGTTTTGTCTCATTGAAGAAACTAGACCTATCTTTCAATGACTTTTGGGGAGAAGTACCAACTGGAGGTGCTTTTAAAAATGCAAGTGTGATTTTAATTACTGGCAACCCCATGCTCTGTGGCGGAATTGCTAATCTCCAACTGCCCAAGTGCGAGTCCCCAAAGGGAGGATCATCTCGTAGCTTGATAATCCGTTTCGTACTCTCTGGACTTGCTCTTCTCGGAATTGCTATGGAGATGTACTATTTCTTTCTTTGTTCGTCGAGAAAGAAAAGGAAAGAAATTCCATTGAGCACATTGCCGAACTCTCTTGTGCAAGTGTCATACGCTACTCTCCTAAAAGCTACCGATGAGTTCTCTTCCGCTAATCGGATTGGTGCAGGCAGTTTTGGGTCTGTGTACAGAGGAGTTCTTTATGATGATGGTAAAGCCCAGCTTGTTGCTGTGAAGGTGTTCAACTTGTTGCGGCATGGAGCATCAAAGAGTTTCAAATCCGAATGTGAGGCTTTAAGAAACATCAGGCATCGAAATCTTGTCAAGATTATGACTGCATGTTCAAGTGTTGATTTTCATGGTCATGATTTCAAGGCTCTGGTTTACGAGTACATGGAGAGAGGAAGCTTAGAGGAGTGGCTGCATCCTCCTACTGAAATTGAAGAGGTAAGAGAGGCACTCAATCTAGAGCAAAGACTAGACATTGCCATTGATGTTGCTTGTACATTGGATTATCTTCATAATCATTGCGAAACACCAATAGTTCATTGTGATCTCAAGCCAAGCAATGTTCTTTTGGATAACGAGATGACTGGACATGTTTCTGACTTTGGACTCGCAAGATTTCTCTCCCAAAAAACTGGTACTAATGCTTCAGAAAATCAAACAAGTTCCATTGGAATAAAAGGAACAGTTGGTTATGCTGCTCCAGGTAAGTGGTGTCCTTTTTTTCTTTTTAAATCTTACGAAGTTTAGCTATTTTACTAACAATTGTGCTGATAATATCTTATGGTGTTTCAATGGTAGAGTACGGTATGGGAAGTGAGGTGTCAACAAATGGAGAAGTCTACAGCTTCGGTATTCTTCTGTTAGAGATGTTCTCAGGAAAGCGACCCACCGACGACATGTTTAATGGCGACCTAAACCTTCATACTTTTGTTAAAATGGATTTCCCTGAGCGAGTTATGGAGATTGCAGATTCAACACTTTTTGAAGGAGGCATTAACGAGAGAAGGGTTCGAAAGATTGAGGTGTGCTTGAATTCAATATTTAGAATTGGAATTGAATGCTCTGCTGTATCTCCAACGGACCGTCTGAAGAATATCAATGATGCTGTACCTCAACTGCATTTCATTAGAGATGTTCTTGTTGGCACTAGTAAAAAACTAGGCTAAAAGAACAAATTCCATTCATGCTTTTATGTTAAATAACACGGATATTCATGCTCTATAAAGCTGGCCACGCTGCAGCCACTTTAAAGTTGTTGATGCTCTTTATAGGAGTTTCTTGATTATAGAGCACAAATGTATTATTTCATGGCAGAAATTTAGAGCACGAATGAAACATTTGTGCTTATATAGAAGATGGCCCCCACCAAAACTCCACCTTTTGACAATAGCTCTTTGAGAATACGAAAATAATATATATATATATATTATTATTATTATTACTAGCCTTTCTGCACGCGTTTTCGCGCCTGCAAGAGGCTTTTTAAAAAAAAAAATAAATTTATTTTAGAATTAAAAAGGATAATGGATAGTTGTGTTCCATAAAAATAGGATCCATTATCTGAATTTTCTTTTTTTTAAAATTTTTTTAATACGAAAAATTGTGAATTTACCATATTATCCTCATTTAATTAATAATTTCAATTCTTAATGTTTGCGTTAACCAAGGGCATTTTCTGGTATTTTGAATGTTTCACCATTCTCTGCCTTTTGCTTTATATATATAGATTATTATTATTTTATTAATATGGACACAAATTTCTCTAAATGTGGCTAAAATGCAAATTTTAAAAAATAAAAATAAAAATAAAAAAGAAAATAAACTGAGATACCAAAAACAAATAAATTTTGTTACAATAATTCTTTTGTACAACTTTGAGTATCTCCTTATTTTACTAATTTGCAACAAAGTCCCTCCTGACAATAGCATCTTCCAATCTCCAGATATGCTTTTCTTCTTCCTATTCCCCACATCTTCTTCATCTTCCTCTTTCAAAATTGCATACAATCAGATTCAGTGAAAAAAATTGAAGATGCCCAAAAATTACCAGAAATCAAATGAAAGAAAATTTAATTGATATAGAAATACTGAGTATAACAAAAAATTCTCAAAGAAATAGCAGAGTGAGGAATTTAACAGTTCTATTTCTTGGCATAATTAGGGATTGGATAGGTCTTTTTTGTGTGTGTGTTCAATAACTACCATACTGGTAGCTCTGTTTTAGCTAATTAATGTTTTTGGCTCTTTGGCTTTACATTGTAGCTTTTGGGTATGCTAGTGGAACTCCAAATACAGATACTTCTCCAAATCCCTTTGAACAAAATTCATACATTCACTTACTACCCATGAACGAAGAGGCTTACCTGCATACCCAACTTTCAGTTGAGAGGAAGGCAGAGGCAAGAGGCAACTCACGTCCGAGAAAACGCCAAAATTCAACTTTCTCGAGATATCAAAACAGCCTATAAACTGAAATTCAATGTCCCTGCCATAAGAAATACGAAACCAATTTGTAAATTTAAAAACACAAAACGAAGGCTCAAAAATCTAACCAAGAAACTGTGCAAAAATAAGCAAAATTAAAACATGGATTTCCTGAACTTTTTTTCTTCAACCAAAAGGAAGTCCCAACCTAAAATCAGAACCAAACAAATATGTCAAAACTTACACAGGCAGACACGAACAACACACAAAAGCTACAATTAATTCTTACCTTGTAGATGAGAGAGCTAGGAAGCAGAGAGTAAGGAAACCCAAGCCAAAATCAACATGCAAGGCAAAATTAAACAATAAACCAAATCAAACAAAGATCATATCCAAAAATCCCCAAAAACAATCAAACCATCAGTTGGACTCATCCCAGATGCAGTGAGATCCCAGAGAGAGAGAGAGAGAGAGAGAGAGAGGAGGATCCGAGTGATATAGAACCATTAGGCACAAAAGTTGTCTATTTGTGCTCTCTATAGGCCCGAAAGTTGTGCGTAAATTAATTAAGCAAAATAATTTCCTTCTGTTCAAGTTGGGCACGAAACCATTGTGTTTTCTCTGCATATGACACAAATATTACATATATGTGTCCAATGTGATTCAAAATGACATGATCCTCTTTTTTGTGGCCTTCGGATTGTGGTTTTTTCCCAATTTTTTAGTAGTGTGGATAGGGAAATTTTTATGTGCTGCCTGAGAAATACTCTTGTCGCAGCATCAGGTCGTTTTATTGGTGTGTTTGGGCTTGCAGCCCTAGAAATGTGATCAAAGTTATCAAGCTAGCTACTACATGTCGTTTCAATCTCTTGTCATGACCATGTTTGGACTGGAATCAAGTTCGTTTTGTCATGACATGTTGACAATGGAATTGTGAATGGTTATTGTTGAAGAAATGAACCTCCCAACATAATTTCATCACCATTATTTAAATAATGAGTTTTTAAATTGTTTTCTGAATTGAGTTTTTGTGGGTACTGAATTGGAGATCACCTAAATAATTGAAAAGCGGGACATATCAGAGAGAGGGAGATATTATATATAGAGAGCAGGAAAATTACTTATTGTTAGATTGGTTTTGTACTGATATATTCTTCTGTATATGCATGCGTGCAACAAACCTTGCAGTCCAGCCAGTCAGGAAATCAGCTGAACTTGAGGTGCGTAAGCAACGGGAGAAATGGCACTTATTCATTGCTGGATGGCAACCCCACCCGGGCTCAACAGCTATGTGCTGAGCCTTGCAGTTGACATACATGTACACAGCAAGAGATGATAGAATGTTGATTGATATGAGTCATTCTTATATCTGTAGAGAATATTTCTTTTCTTTTTTTGGGTGGGTAAGAGTAGTCTTGTGTATTCGCCAAGTAATGGTTATCGTTATCATTATTCTTTTCGTTCTTTTATTGCTTCTGTAATGTTATTTTTACTAGCTGAAAAAGAGGGTTTGTAAATATACAGATAGGGATGTACTTATTGATGGCAACTTGAAGTGAAAACAGCCAGTGCTATTTTGTGCTACTTTCTCTCTTTTCCACCTCTGGCAATTTAAAAAGACAAAAAATAAAAAATAAAAAATACTGGACTTCAAGTTAGAACAAGCCCATGGGCCGTGGCCTAATCTATTGTTGTTAATATTTGTTTTTTATTTTATTTTTTTGTCTTCATGTGTTTTTATACTGATTTTGTGTAATATTTACCGATTGGGTGATGTCATGTTAGAGATGTTCAAAGTTTGAACTCCATTATCTGAATTCTAATTCCGAATTTTAATTCTTCTCTCTTTCTAAGTTTGAACACTACCTCTATTATTTGGAATTGATTAAGATTCTTTTTTGCGTCTGTAGTTTGGCTAATTTTTTCTATGAGTATTAAACTTGCAAAACAAAGATGTCACTATTTAGATCTCTATGTCTATATAAATAGTACCATTTTTCCTACATATTTTCACGACTATGTATACATTTCACACAATTTTAAAACCCACAGCATAGCACGGGCACCATTGCTAGTCAAATACTATAGTTGGCATACATATCCTATTGTTGTTTATCAACAAAAAATAATTCTAACATTTTTCTTTTTACAAGTCAGCTTGTGGTTTGACCCATGCCGGCATAACTTCTGTTGTTATTCTGTTGTCCTCTTGTAAATCTTAATTAAGAGTGAATCCCCCACGGGCTTCAGATCCAATGGCGGCATCACGTATGGCTAATTCTATGAAAGTCAATGGGAGCAAGTCAAGTTATTGGCTAAATCCTAATGACTACATTGTGACTTGTCTCAGGGCGGCACGCTTGTCCTGATTGTGTTGTTCTCTCTTGTAAATCCTATTTAAGAGTGAAGCCCTCGCCAGCTTCCAATCCAATGGCTGCATCACGTTTGGCTAATTCTTTGCAAGTCAATGGAAGCAAGTCTAAATTTTGTTTTTGGTAAATGGAAGCAAATCAAGTTGTCGTCTTGTAGTTGCTGTTTTGCCTTCAATAAGTCATGAAGTCTATCCTTTAGAAAAGCTAATCAGCTGTGGCTAATGACTTGGACTTGGTTAGGCTCTCATTACCAATTTCACAACCCAAAACCCATATATATCTGGCTTTGTAATTGATAAACAAATTCAAAATGGGGGTTCTAGTTATGAAACTGATTTTAATATACTCATTTTTCAATGGAGTATTGGTTAGCTCCATGCAAATGGGAGGGAAGGAGACAGATGGGGCGGCACTGCTAGCCATCAAAGCTCAAATAAAGCAAGATCCTCATAATGTAACGAGTTCCTGGAATGAATCCATTCACTTTTGCTTCTGGCACGGTGTCACCTGCAGTCGACGGCACAACCAAAGGGTCACAAAGCTAGACCTACAATCTCAAAATCTTGCAGGGTTCATATCACCAAGCATAGGAAATCTAAGTTTCCTGAGGGAACTACAGCTCCAAAACAACAGCTTTAGTCATGAAATTCCTCCACAAATTGGGCATTTGCGTAGATTACAGGTACTATCTCTACATAATAACTCGTTCAGTGGCCCTATTCCATACAACATTTCATATTGCTCCAACCTCATCTTCATGGATTTTGGTTTCAACGGGCTGGTGGGTAAAATTCATTCTGAATTTGGTTCCTTGTCGAAGCTTCAAAGATTTGTTTTACAAGCCAATCCTTTAACAGGAGAGATTCCTTCTTCGTTGGGGAACCTTTCGTCTCTCGAGGTACTTGCTGTGTCTCATAATAACTTGGTGGGAAGCATCCCTACTTCTCTAGGCCAATTGAAAAACTTAAAATTTTTGTCATTGGGCTCAAACTACTTATCTGGTACCATTCCTCCATCCATCTATAACCTCTCTGCTCTTTATTCTTTTGGCGTAGCACTGAACCAAATTCATGGGAGTCTTCCATCAGACATGGGAAACTCTCTTCCTAATCTCCAATTCTTTAACATTAATACAAACCAATTCTTTGGATCCTTTCCTCTCACACTATCAAATGCCACGAGTTTACAGGTAATTGACGTTCAAAATAACAAACTAACAGGACAGGTGCCGGATTTACGAAAGCTTCATAACCTACAGCGATTCAAGATCGCAGTTAATCATCTTGGAATCGGTACAGATGGTGACTTGAGTTTTCTCTCGGGATTGACCAATGCCACAGAGTTAAAAATTTTGATTATGGGTGTAAACAATTTTGGAGGGACGTTGCCCACATCAATATCTAATCTCTCAACCAAGCTTGACATGTTTTGGTTTAACAGCAACCAACTACATGGAAGCATCCCAACTGACATAGCGAATTTGGTCAACTTGGAATCGTTGGCAATGAAGGGAAATAGCTTCACGGGTAGCATCCCCAGTGAATTTGGTCAGCTTTCAAGCCTTGCGGAATTAGATATTTCTGTGAATCTATTATCAGGAAGCATTCCGGCGTCTTTAGGAAATTTAACCAAGATGTACAGACTCTTCTTAGCCGGGAATATTCTAGAGGGTGTCATCCCTTCAAGCCTGGGAAAATTCCAGCAGCTGATATCATTGGATTTGTCTAATAATAAACTTAGTGGCGCAATACCTCAACAAGTTATTGGCCTCTCATCCTTATCAAAGCTTTTAAACTTGTCTACGAACCACTTTACGGGTTCTCTTCCGATGGAGGTTGGAAAGTTGAAGACTCTAGGTATATTAGACGTTTCTAATAACATGTTATCTGGAGAAATTCCTATTACCCTTGGTAAATGTGAGAGTTTATCAGTCTTACATTTGCAAGGCAACTTCTTCCGGGGAAATATTCCCTCTTCTTTGATTGGGTTGAAAGCCATAGAAGAAGTAGACGTTTCTCGCAACAATTTTTCGGGTGAAATTCCAATGTTTTTCGAGGGCTTTGTCTTCTTAAAGAATCTAAACCTATCATTCAATGAGTTTTGGGGAGCAGTACCAACTGGAGGTGCTTTCAAAAATGCGAGTGCGATTTCAATAGCTGGCAACGCCAGGCTCTGTGGCGGTATTACTAATCTCCAACTGCCCAAGTGCAAGACCAAAAAAGGAGGATTATCTCCTAGCTTGAAATTAATCATCCCTTTAGTACTTTCTGGACTTGCCGTTCTAGGAATAATAGCTGTGGTGATGTCCTATTTCTTTCTTCGTCCGTCAATATGGAAGAGGAAAGAAATTCTGTTGAGCACATTGGCGAAAAACTTTCTACAAGTGTCATATGCTACCCTTGTAAAAGCTACTGATGAGTTCTCTTCAGCTAATTTGATTGGCGCAGGCAGTTTTGGGTCTGTGTACAAAGGAATTCTTGATGGTGATGATCATAAAGCCCAGCTTGTTGCTGTCAAGGTGTTCAACTTGTTACGACATGGAGCATGGAAGAGTTTCATAGTCGAATGTGAGGCTTTAAGAAACATCAAGCATCGAAATCTTGTCAAGATTATTACTGCATGTTCAAGTGTTGATTTTCATGGTAATGATTTCAAAGCTCTGGTTTACGAGTATATGGAGAATGGAAGCTTAGAGGAGTGGCTGCATCCACCTACTGAAGTTGAAGAGGTAAGGGAGGCACTCAATCTAGAGCAAAGGCTAGACATTGCCATTGATGTTGCTTGTGCATTGGATTATCTTCATAATCATTGTGAAACACCGATAGTTCATTGTGATCTCAAGCCGAGCAATGTTCTTCTGGACAACGAGATGACTGGACATGTTTCTGACTTTGGACTAGCAAGATTTCTCTCCCAACAAACTGGAACTAATGCTTCAGAAAATCCAACAAGTTCCATTGGAATAAAAGGAACAGTTGGTTATGCTGCTCCAGGTAAGTGGTGTCCTTTTTTTCTTTTTAAATCTTACAAAGTAGCTATTTTACTAACAATTGTGCTGATAATATCTTATGATGTTTGAATGGTAGAGTACGGTATGGGAAATGAGGTGTCAACAAATGGAGATGTCTACAGCTTTGGTATTCTTCTGTTAGAGATGTTCGCAGGAAAGCGACCCACTGACGACATGTTTAATGGGGACCTAAACCTTCATACTTATGTTAAAATGGCTTTCCCTAATCGAGTTATGGAGATTGTAGATTCAACACTGTTTGAAGGAGGCACCAGCGAGAGAAGGGTTCAAAAGATTGAGGTGTGCTTGAATTCAATATTTAGAATTGGAATTGAATGCTCTGCTGAATCTCCAACAGACCGTCTAAAGAATATCAGTGATGCTGCATCTGAGCTGCATTCCATTAGAGACGTTCTTCTTGGATAGGAACTTTTTCTGCTACGGGTTTGTATGATGGGGATATTATTTTTTATGTGCTGCCTGAGAAATATTCTTGTTGCTTGCTGCTGCTAGCCTGGTACAGTAGATGGGAGTTGTGCTACTACTACGTCGTTTTATTTGTGTGTCCGGGCCTGAAGCCCTTAGAAATGTGATCAAAGCTATCAAACTATTGCATCTTGTGTAAATCTCTTATCTTAAATAAATCTGAAAGTACACTTGATCCTGTTGTTTGGTCCAAATACGTTCTCTAAAAACTATGACGGCCATTTCCTAAGCCCATGCCTACTGTGCAGTCTTCCAGAGATAATTACATGCTTGCAAACGGGTCTAGCTTAACGAAAAAGCGTGTTTGAAAAATCATCATTCCCCTTATTACTTTGACTATCGATTGTATTCAAAAATTGAAAACAACAAAAATATAATCGCATTCTCACATGAGCTAACGCATTGTGGCACTAGCATGTATAATATAAAGGTGTCTTTATTCATCTGTTTAATTAATTCAGTATAAAAAGTTGGACTTTTTTATGTTACTTTTGTTTGGTTCAGCAAAAAATTTAAGTTGATCAGTTCATATTCATTGTTGGTGAAATAATGAAGGGAACGAATAACATGTTGGTAGGTTTACAATATTAGACAGCTCATATCCCTCACTTCCCTTCTTTACTCTCGTCGTCTCATGTCCTCTCAGTCATCGTATACATTTTCTTCATATATATAGTCTTTCTTCTCCTCTCTTGACCAAATTTGAAGGTGGGCCCCACATTAGAATCTTTGCACATGGGGCTGTTTGAGATGCAGGTGGACTCCACAAAAGGATTTGGGTCTAGGCTAAATGTGGACTGGTATTTGGGTCCAAATTTAGATTTTTCTTGGGTCATTTATCTTCTTGGGTTGGGAGAGCTTTTAGGGAATATTTTGGGTTTAGGTCCTAGGGTTGGAAATAGCCTAAAGAGACACAAGTGCAATATTTGTACCTTATAAGCATCATACTTTGGAATGTATGCAGTACAAAAGGCACAAAAATTTCGTGCTTTATATAGGTCATGAGACTTTAAAAAATAAAAGTATATATATATAACCATTAGGCACAAAAGTTGTCTATTTGTGCTCTCTATAGGCCACGAAAATTGTGCGTAAATTAATAAAGCAAAATCATTTTCTTCTTCTGTTCAAGTTGAGCACGAAACCATTGTGTTTTTTCTACATATGACACAAATATTACATATATATGTGTCCAATATGGTTCAGATGACATGACCCTCTTTTTTGTGGCTTTCGGATCGTGATTTTTTCCCAATTTTTTAGTAGTGTGGATAGGGAAATTTTTATGTGCTGCCAGAGAAATACTCTTGTTGCAGCATCAGGTCGTTTTATTGGTGTGTTTGGGCCTGCAGCCCTAGAAATGCCATCAAAGTTATCAAGCTAGCTACTACATGTCGTTTCAATCTCTTGTCATGACCATGTTTGGACTGGAATCAAGTTCGTTTTGTCATGACCATGTTGACAATGGAATTGTGAATGGTTATTGTTGAAGAAAAACGTGAATCTCTCAATATAATTTTATCACCATTATTTAAATAATGAGTTTTTAAATTGTTTTCTGAATTGAGTTTTTGAGGGTACTGAATTGGAGATCACCTAAATAATTGAAAAGCAGGACATATAAGAGAGAGGGAGAGATTATATATAGAGAGCAGGAAAATTATATACTAACTTGATAGATTGGTTTTGTACTGATATATTCTTCTGTATATGCATGCGTACTTATTGATGGCAACTTGAAGTGAAAACAGCCAGTGCTATTTTGTGCTACTTTCTCTCTTTTCCACCTCGGGCAATTTAAAAAGACAAAAAATAAAAAATAAAAAATACTGGACTTCAAGTTAGAACAAGCCCATGGACCGTGGCCAAGAATGCAGATCTATTCTAAGAAGATTGTAGATGAAAACTTAATTAATGAAAATACCGTAAAGCTTTTTACTTAAAGAAACAGGTTCTTTATCTGTCAATTGTTAATGTCGAGTGCAATAATAGTTGGAGTCATGATTTTTGGTAAAGTATTTATTTTTTACAATGAAATCGAGTTTTAATGTTATGTTTAGTGTTTTTTTTTTTTTTTGGGTCAACTTGTTATGTTTAGTGTTTAAGATTGGATTATGAGGTAAAATTGAGGACATTAGGGGGCTTTTTTGGCCATAATTCGGAAGGGGGAGAGGTTTGTACACACTGCCAATGCAAGCGCGATGCAGGTTCTTTCCTATCGCATCTGTAAATTTACTTTCCATGGCTCAAATGGAACTTACCAATTTCACAACCCAATTCCCATCTCTCTCTACAATCAATTACCCAATTCAAAAAAGGTGTTTTTGGTTGTGAAATTGATCTAAAACTCACTTTTCAATGCAATGTTCGTTTTCTGTTGTAGCTCCATGCATTTGGGACCTCCAATCTCAAAAGCTGGCAAGGTTTCCTAAGGCAGCTATGGTTACATACAACACAACCACCTTAGTCATGAACTCCCTCCCTCCAATCTCCAACTTCATAGTTTTGTCAATGTGGCTTTCCCTGACCGAGCTACAGAGATTGCTGTCTGAATTGCATTCCACTGGAGACATGTTTCTTGGCTAGAGTCTTTTGCTACCTGCGAAGTCTTTATGTGATTGGGAAGTTTTTATGTTTTGCATGTGAAGTCATCGGTTGTTCTATATTAGATGAAGAAATTTGTAAGTAATCACCATTGAGATACATTGTGTAAAGTAGTAAAACATCTAGTACTATTTGGTGTGTCTGGTCCTGGAGCCCCCATGTAATAAGAAAAAAAGAGCACATGTTATATGAATCTGTTTTCTGAAATCTTGAATACTCGATCGCATTAGGATTGGACTTGGAAATCAAGTTCATTCCATGCTTGTAAAAACTGCACCGGGTCGGTTAAACTGTTATGTGTTTTAGGGGAATGGACACATAGTTAACAATAGCATTTATTTTCTTACTTGTGGCAAGGTTTGAAGTTCCTTTCATATTAGTTGTCGATTGTTTCAGGTTTGAACAAGTTATGGTATTCCACCTATATGAAACTTAGCAGTATACTCAGTTTCTAATCTATTTTCTAGGCTTCTTCGTTCTATTGGAATCCAGAGTTCAAACATGATCAGATCTTCTTAGTAGCCACCACTGGACAATGGCAGCCTTCTTCGTAGATCTGCTGCCCTGCAAAGTGCAAAGTATTATGCATGTTTGTGATTCTGCTGCTCTTGGACTCTGTTAGATTTTAGAGAACAAAAGAGTGATTTTATTTATTCAACAATAGATGGGTACAAGGCTTTATAGAGGACTAGGCTTATTGGCCTTCAACAACTAGAAACTGTTTGCTAGGCTTGTTGGCCTTTTCACTCTTTGCTGGCTATTTGGCCTTTTCTCTCTCTCTCGGCTTTGTACAAGAGACTACATCTATTTATACACTTAAGCTGCGGCCTTTGTCCAAGTCAATTCGGTGGACTTGGCTTCTTCTCCTAGTCACTACTTTTATTACAAGATTTTTATTAGGACTTTTCTAGAGTTTATAATAATCATCTCTTAAAGTTTGACTTTGTCAAAGTTAGTGAACTTTCTTGAGTTTTTTTTTTATAAACATTTTTCTATATTCTTCAAGTGTGTATTAAATTTAACACTCCTCCTTAATGCACACTTGGAGCTATATTGCTAGATATTCTGATTTTGTTGATGCCATATTCTTTGCTGTTGCTGATAATTGAGCTACAGTCTCTGTCTTCCGGTCATTGCCGCTGCTATTGATATGCCTATTTGCATTGTCTTTTTCTGATGGTGCTGGACGTGCATAGAACACATGCTCGTACTTATCATTTTCTTTTGTGTGGTTAGCTTGATAATTTTTCAAAAGTTTTCTATTCATCATCAAGCTATTATCCTAAGCCTCTCTTCTCCCTAGAACTAACAATGGTATCAGAGCTTGTTCCGATCAACCTTGGGCGTTGGTTCACTAGTCCCTCATCATGTCCACTACTAGCCAAAACTCTGACCCTCTTCCTATTTTCATGGGAGAAAACTATGACTTCTGGAATATTAAAATGAAGACCTATTTTATGTCTTAAGATTTATGGGACATAGTTGATAATGGTTTCAATAATCAAGAAAATCCAACCGTGGAACAGTTGAGGCAACTGAAGAAAAATCAACAAAAAGATGCAAAGGCCTTATATGCCCTGCAACAAGCCTTGCATTATACGATTTTTTCAAGAATCATGGGAGCCACAATTACAAGGGAAGCATGGAATACCTTAAAGGAGGAATTTCAAGGCAATGCCAAAGTATGTGCAGTTAAACTACAAACTTTGAGAAGAGAGTTTGAAAATATTAAAATGAAGGATTCTGAGACCACACAAGACTATTATGCTAAAATAAAAATAAAAATAAATCAATTGAGAGCCTATGGAGAAAATATTAATGATTCAAGAACTGTAGAAAAAATACTTATAAGTCTTCTTGATAAGTATGATCCTTTAGTTACTGCTATTGAACAGACAAAAGATTTAACTAGTCTGTCAGTGACAGAACTAATGGGCTCTCTTGAAGCTTATGAGAAAAGACTGAGTAGGCGAAATGAAAATTCAATTGAAAGTGCCTTTCAGTCAAAACTAAATCTAAGGTCTTAGAAAACTAAAAAAGTTAGGAAGAGCTGAAAAACTACACCTCTTGTATCCAACCAACTCTAAAGCCCTTGTACCCTTCTTATTTCTATCAATAAAATAAAATAATCTTGTTACTCTTTCAAAAGTTTTCTATTCATCATCAAGCTATTATCCTAAGCCTCTCTTCTCCCTAGAACTAACAGACTCCATTATAAAAGAAGAGGATGTGCTGTTTATTGATGATTACTTTGGGAAAAGAAGACGGAAAATGTGCTCTTTCTACCAAATAACAGGACAACCAAGAAGAGCTGGAAGCCTGGGATCAGGAACCAGGAACCAGGAAATGGCAGCATTTGGGTATTGCTCCTTCCAGCAGCCAGAGGGAGTCAACAAATTATGCACACACCACTCTATTGGCAAAGTAGGAGGTGAGACCATTTTAAATTAAGGATGTAGGCATAGGCAATCACGCATGTATATGTTAGTGTGAATCTGAATACACTTTCAAGGCAGAAAAAATTGTATTTAATGTTTAAAAGCTAAAATAAGGGGTCTAATTGCACTAAGTCTAAATCTTGGGAGGTGTCAAATCAACTGTATTTGGTATTGGTACACAGAACTGCCGGTGCTACTTCTTTCTTTCTTTATCACCAAGCACTTTAAAAAAGTTATACTTTATTTAGTTAAACTTACAAAGAAAATAGAAGGAAAGAAAGAGGACCAAGTGGTGGCACAGACACCATGGTAGCTGCCTCTTTTGCCTGATCCAAGAGGAGGCCTCACCTCTAAAATCTTAACATTCTTTTTCATTTTTTAAATATTCCATTTCATTGCAATAATGAGTTTCTAAATCATGTAGGTAACTGCTTCTGTAAAATTGATCTCATACTTAGCCAGCACATGCACATCTGGAAGTAAATATTTTTCTAAAGAAACAATAAAACCATTGGTATAAAGTGTTGTGTTAACTTGGGATATTTACCAAAACAAGTTTTTTGTAAAAGTCGTTATTAATTTGGTGGCCTATCCACTCACTGGATTTTCTTTCTTTAGGTGGCGGCCTCAGCTTTGTTTTCAAAGTTTCTCTAGGTTTCCACTGGATTCACGACATTGACAATCATAGTGGGTGTTGGATTTTCTTCACTAACGTCTTTTAACTGGGGCTGAGCGGCTGTGCCTATTCCACTCAGAGCATCTGGGAGTCAGCTTTTTGCTGTCATGGCTGAGGTTTCAAGTCTAACAGTGGCTGTCCCTTTACTTAATTATTTTTTCTTCTCATATTTGAATTTTTAAAATCCACAAAGGATGATGCAGGTTCTTCTCCTTATAAACTAGTTTGTCATGCCTCAAATATTGCAACTTACCAATTTCATAACCCAACTAAAAAATGGGGGTTTTGATTGTGAAATTGATCTTAATATACTCACTTTTCAATGCAGTGTTAATTTGCTGTTGGAGCTCCATGCATTTTGGACAGGAAGAGAAGGATAGGTTGGCACTAATAGCCTTCAAAGCTCAAATAAAGGAGGATCCTCATTTGGCCTTGAGCTCCTGGAATGAATCCATTCACTTTTGCATCTGGTACGGTGTCACATGCAGTCGACGACACCAACAAAGAGTCACAAAGCTAGACCTACAATCTCAAAATCTTGCAGGGTTCTTATCACCAAACATAGGAAATTTAAGTTTCCTAAGGGAACTAAAGCTACAAAACAACAGCTTTAGCCATGAAATCCCTCCACAGATTGGGCATTTGCATAGATTACAGGTATTACGTCTAGACAATAACTCATTTACTGGGTCTATTCCAAACAACATATCATATGGCTTCAAACCTTATCTTTATGGATTTGGCTTACAACATGCTCGTGGGAAAAATTCCTCCACAAATTGGCTCCTTATCAAAGCTTCAAATACTTGTTGTACAATTTAACAATTTAACAGGGGAGATCCCTCCTTCCTTGGGAAACCTTTCGTCTCTAGAGGTACTTGCTACAGCTTATAATAACTTGGTGGGAATCATCCCTACTTCTCTTGGTCAATTAAAAAAACTAACATTGTTGTCACTGGGCTTAAATAAGTTATTTGGTACCTTCCCTTCCTCCATCTATAACCTCTCTGCCCTTTTTACTTTGTCCATAATACAAAACCAAATTCAGGGGACTCTTCCTTCAGACTTAGGTAAAACTCTTCCTAACCTCCAAGTCTTTAACATTGCCAATAATCAATTTACCGGATTCATTCCCCTCTTCAAAGGGTAGATATTGCCATTGGTGTTGCTTGTGCACTGGATTATCTTCATAATCATTGTGGAACACCCAGAGTTCATTGTGATCTCAAACCAAGCAATGTTCTTTTGAACAACGAGTTGGTTGGACACGTTTCTGACTTTGGACTAGCAAGATTTGTGCCAGAAATGACTAGTAATTCTTAATCAAATCAAACAAATTCCATTGGAATAAGAGGTTCCTTTGGTTATGTTGCTCCAGGTAAACATCCTTTCTTCTTTTTTAGTCTTACATAACCTAAACAGAGCTTTTCGATTTCCATTTATATTGATAATTTGTGATGCTTTTATCGTAGAGTATGGTATGGGAAGTGAGGTTTCAACCTATGGGGATGTGTACAGCTTTGGCATTCTCTTGTTGGAGATGTTTACAGGGAAGAGAACCACTGACGAAATGTTTAGAGGCGGTTTGAACCTTCGTAATTTCGTGCAAATGTCAATCCCTGAGCGAGTTACATAGGTTGCAGATTCAGTATTCCTTCGAGTAGGCAATGATAACGCTAGCACCAGCAATCTTCCCAATCAATACAGCGCAAGAGCTCAAAAGATCTCGGAGTTCTTCAGTTTGATATTTATAATTGGAGTAGAGTGTTCTGCTGAATCCCCAAGAGACTGAAAATATATCAGTGAAGTTGAATCTGAATTGCATTCCATTAAGGAAATACTTCTTAGATAGGAACTTTTGCTAGTCTTAAGTAATAATGGCTTTGTCTGCTAACTATATATATGTTCAATTTACACATAAAGTGTGATGTTATATCTGAATTGCGTTCAAGTAAAGGCTTTGTATACTTCTTTTTTGTTCCTTTTTCTGTTTCATATTTTATTTCCCTTCTTGAAACTTATTAATTCTAGAAATGAACTCAAAATATTCTCAGTACTGTGTCCGTTTTATGAAAATTATGATTAGCCAAACTGCATTCCTATAAGTGACTTTTTGCTCTTTTCATTCCCTGATGGGGTTTTAAATTGTTTTCTGATTAGAGATCGCCTAAAATTAGTAAGTGATATGAAAATCAGGGAGATAGAGAGAAAATTACTCATATTGGTTCTATACTGATACATTGTTCTGTATTTGTTGCACCATTCTTGCAGTCGTACCAGTTAGGAAATCAGCTGAAGTTGACGTGCTCAAGCGACGGGAGAGACGGTACTTACTCATCGTCAAATGCTGACCCGTCCCGGGGGAAATGGTACTTATTTATGGCAGTTGACATACATGTACACATGCAAGGGATTGATGACATACATGATTCATTTCTTTTCTGTATAGGACATTCTTGTGTACCAAAAAGAATTCAGATGAGCATGAACCAATCTTGATCTGAAACTCCGATTTTCAATTAAAAAACAAAAAAACTTCTTCAATTATGGCCTTTCTTCTTCTAGATCTGATCTGAGTCTGACTGTCAATCGGTTGACGTGCGAGGTACTGGAAAAAAAAAAAAATCATATTATCATAATTCCGTAATTGTTATATTTCTTAAATAATAATAAAAGTCAACTATTGTGAGCTACTAACTAGGTACCGTTGCTCTTTTTTTTTTCTTTTTTTTTCGGTCAACTCTAATTTCGTTCAAACTGAGAATTAAAAACAGTGTAATAATTTCTGCAATAATATAAAAGTTTTGTTTTCATGTGTCTTGTTGAAATCTTTCTTCGAATTCACTCTCCTGTCAATAAGCATGGAATCTATATTACAATATAATACATAAAAATGTAAAGTCAAAGCCAATTGCCAAATGCCAGCTTTATTTGATATTTTATCTAACCTTACATCACAACCAATTAATTAATAGTAATTTTATTTTCAAGAACAAGAAAATAAAGTTGTCCACATTCCTTTGCCAAGTTGCCATGCATATAAATCAGTTTGTCATGCTTGAACTCAAACTCAACGTACCAATTCTCCCATACACTAACCCATCTCTCTCTCTCTCTCTCTCTCCACAGACCACAACCCATCCCCTTCATCATAATGGGGATTTTGGTTGTGAGATTTACCTTAACAAGCTTATGCATTTTTAATGCAATAATACTTGTTTGTTGTGTCAGCTCCAATGACACGGACATGCATGCATTGCTGGCCTTCAAAGCTCAAATAAAGGAGGATCCTTACGGGGCCATGAGCTCTTGGAATGAATCCACGAACTTTTGCATCTGGCATGGAGTTACTTGCAGCCGAAGGCATCACCAAAGGGTCACAATGCTGGATCTACCGAGCCAAAATTTGGTGGGTTCCTTGTCTCCCCACGTAGGAAATCTGAGCTTCCTGAGGATCCTAAACCTCGACAACAACAGCTTGAGCCATGAAATCCCTCCAGGAATTGGGCATTTGCATCGATTGCAGGTATTGCGTCTACACAACAACTCATTTAGTGGCCCTATACCATCCAACATATCACATTGCTTCAACCTTGAGTATGTGAATCTTGGCTATAACAAGCTGGTGGGTAACATTCCTTCAGAAATTGGCTCCTTTCCAAAGCTTTACATCCTTGTTTTTCAACACAATAATTTAACGGGAGAGATCCCTCCTTCCTTAGGGAACCTTTCATCTCTCGAGGTATTTGCTGCTTCTGATAATAATTTTACGGGAAGCATTCCTAGTTCCCTTGGCCAATTGAAAAAATTAACATTTTTGACATTGGGCGTAAATTACTTGTCTGGTACTTTCCCTCCCTCACTATGCAACATCTCTAGTCTCCAGACTTTAATGATGCAGTTCAACCAAATTGAAGGGAGTGTTCCTTCATACTGTGGCAAATACCTTCCCAATCTTGAAGCTTTTAGCATTGCCGAAAACCAATTTACTGGATCCATTCCTCTCTCAATATCCAATGCCACGAGTTTGTGGATGTTTCAATTTGGCTACAACAAGCTAACTGGACAGGTACCGGATTTACGGAAGCTTCATAACCTCAAAGATTTCAACATTCAAGGTAATCGTCTTGGAAGCGGCAGAGATGGTGATCTGAGTTTTCTCTCAGACTTGACAAATGCCAGAGAGCTAAGAAAGTTGGTTATGACCAACAACAATTTTGGAGGGTCTTTGCCCACATCAATATCCAATCTCTCAACCAAGCTTGAATTTTTCTTGGTTCAAAAGAACCGAATAGATGGAAGCATCCCAGCAGGCTTAGGGAATCTGATCAGCATGGAAGCTTTAGCGATGTACGAAAATAGCCTCACAGGTAACATCCCCACTGACATTGGGAAGCTTGCAAATCTTGTGGAATTTGATATATCTATGAACAAATTATCAGGAAGCATTCCGTCCTCTCTAGGAGATTTAACCAAGTTAAGCAGACTCTACTTGGAAGGAAATTATCTTCAGGGCTTCATCCCTTCAAGCCTAGGGGAATGCCATGGGCTGCAACTATTGGATCTTTCTTACAACAACCTTAATGGCACAATTCCTGAAAAGGTTTTTGGCCTCCGCTCCTTATCAATTTATTTGGATTTGTCTAATAACTACTTTACAGGTTCCCTTCCCACGGAGGTAGGGAATTTGGGGACTCTAAGTAGATTGGACATTTCTGGTAACAGGTTATCTGGAGAACTTCCAAATAGCCTTGGTAGTTGTGTGAGTTTAGGAGTCCTACACTTGCAAGGCAACTTCTTCAATGGGTCCATTCCATCGTCTATGACTTCGTTGAGAGGTATTCAAGATCTAGACCTTTCTCGCAATAATTTGTCAGGTGAAATTCCAAAATTCTTAGAAGACTTTTTCTCGCTGAAAAATCTGAACCTGTCATTCAATGGCTTTTGGGGGTCGGTACCAATTGGTGGTGTTTTCGGAAATGCAAGTGCAACTTCAATTGTTGGCAACACTAGGCTCTGCGGCGGTATTGGTAAACTCCAGCTGCCTAAATGCAAGTCCAAGAGAGGAGGATCATCTCGTAGCTTGAAATTAATAATTCCTTTAGTTTCTGGACTTGCTCTTCTAGGCATAGCTATGGTGCTATCCTATTTCTTTCTTTGTTCGTCAAGAAAGAAAACGAAAGAAATTTCGTTGACCACTTTGGCGAAATCTATTTTGCAAGTGTCATATAATACTCTCTCGAAAGCTACTGACGGGTTCTCCTCAACTAATTTGATTGGTAGGGGTAGCTTTGGGTCTGTATATAAAGGGGTTCTTGCGTATGATGATATAGCTGATCAACTTGTTGCCGTGAAAGTGTTTAACCTGTCACGCCGTGGAGCATTTAAAAGTTTCATAGCCGAATGTGAGTCATTGAGAAATATCAGGCATCGAAATCTCGTGAAGATTATAACCGCTTGCTCAAGTGTTGATTTTCATGGTAATGATTTTAAGGCACTGGTTTATCAGTTCATGGACAATGGGAGTTTAGAGGAGTGGTTGCATCCAACTACTGGAGAAGAGGTAAGAGATCATGCACCCAAGAATTTGAATCTTCTTCAGAGGCTAGACATCGTTATTCATGTTGCATGTGCATTGGATTATCTCCATAATCATTGCGAAACGCCAATAGTTCATTGTGATCTCAAGCCAAGCAATGTTCTTTTGGACAACGAGTTGATTGGACATGTTTCTGACTTTGGACTAGCAAGAATTCTCTCACAAATATCCAACAATGATATTTCAGAAAATCAGATAAGTTCCATTGGAATAAGAGGAACGGTTGGTTACGCTGCTCCAGGTTAATATCTCCATCCCATCCTAAGTTCTTCATTAATTATTTCATTTACAAATGTTGTGACATTAATTAATATTTCATGATGTTTGAGCTGCAGAGTATGGCATGGGAAGCGAGGTGTCAATAAATGGAGATGTATATAGCTTCGGCATTCTCGTTTTAGAGATGTTTACAGGGAAGAGACCAACGGACAACATGTTTAGTGGAGACTTGAACCTTCATAATTTCGTGAAGATGAGCTTCCCGGACCGAGTTGGAGAGATTGCAGAGTCATCATTTTTTCAAGAAGGCACTAACGAGACTCCCGATCAATATAGGGTGAGAGTCCAAAAATTCGAAGTGTGCTTGAGTTCGATATTCAGAATTGGAATTGAGTGTTCTGCCGAATCCCCAACAGATCGCCTCAAGAATATTAGTGATGTTGTGTTTGATATGTATTTTGTTAGGAACATTCTTATGGGCTAGGAACTATTTTGATCTTTTTGGGCCTGCGAGGCCCCGTGATTTTTGTTTGTAATTGAACTCTTTCGGTATAAAAATAAATAAAATGAATAAATAAACTCATTACACAATTATTTCTTCTAAATCTGACTCGACTGTTCATCAACTGACGTGTGAGGTAATGTAAAAAGGGTCATGCTAAGGAGACCAACTTTAGATTCCAACTTGTGTACCATCTTTCTAATAGAGGTGGAGCCCACCAATACAATGGGTCTCACGCTCTATTAGAGAGATGGTACACAAGTTGGTATCTAAAGTTGGTCTCCCTAGCATTTTCCATGTAAAAAAGTCATATTATCATTCGAGCATATGATTGTCATATTCCATGTTTTGTTTCACATGTCTTGTTGAAAGATTTCTTCGCTCTCCTGAAAAATAATGAAATAAAACAGTCGTTGGAAATAAAGAAACTCTCTGAGAACAAGAAAATAATGTTATTCAGATTCCTTCGTCACGTCATGCATATAATGATATAAATTAGTTCGTCATGCTTGAACTTAGAGCACTTTTACCCATTTGCCATGACAAATGACAAGTGAAGGCAAGTGTTGTTACTATAGTTATGTGAATAGTAACAGCCCTTGCAAAAGGTTTGTGGTGTTTCCACTTATTGCCGTGACAACCACTATTCACATGAGATGTGATGAGATGAATTTATATAGAATTTTGGTGTGAGAAGTGAAGACTATGACTAAGTGTTTATTTAAAAAAATTCTTAAATTTTTAGTATTTTTTCAGATTTTTTTAGTATTTTTTCGTTGCTGACATCAGCAAAAGCTAGCAACACCCAAACTATTCTTGCCTTTAGGCTAGCCCGATTTGCAGGGATCCACAAGCTGCCATGGCTGTAAAAGCTCGCTGGAACGTCAAATGGGGGTTTGTTCGGTTTACCGGTTTTTATGCCCACCCCTACGTAGTTTGGTTTCGAATTATGCGAAGGCCGGAAGCCGATTTTGTAAACTGCATGAAATTATCTTGTGCATAATGCTGGTTGGTTATATTAAATGCATTTTATGCAGGTTGAAATTTTGGGAAATGTTATATTTACAGGGGAGACTCTGCCAAAATTTTGGTAGGAAATCTCGGTCTTTAGTAAATGGGATAAATAAATCAAGCATATATTTTAACTAGTCTTATTGATCTGCCCTAGACAATTTCTTGTTATTGTTTCTCATTATGCTTAATTGGAGTGTTTACCTTGTATTCTCACATTAGGGGTATTATTTAATCTTTGCAGTCTATAGTTCAATAAAAATCTGTCACAAATGTTGAGGTGAAAATCATTTAGAAAAATTAATACATAGTGTTAAAAAAAAAAAAACTTTAATAGTAAGCTTATGGTAAATGACCTATTTTTGTTTTGGGCTAGGTGAATGAGTTTTAAATTTTGTTTTGTTAAAGGTCAATAAGTAAGGCATGTACCATAGGCATGTTTAATATGATATTTATATTTATGTTTTTACCTGCCATGTACCAAGTTTATAGCAATAGAATCAACACCCCTTGATTTGATTCTATTAAATCTCAAGTGTTTTGGCTTAATTCTCTTATACGTATTTAATAAATTGTCACAATTGTTTTCAGTTTATTTTCAATTGATTCAATAAATTGAGCTTATACTTTTATCCATCAAATTAATAGAATGGTTGATGTATCTAAATTGTTGTTTGTCATGTTTGCTTTTTTAACTTAATTCTATCATAATAATTAAAGCTTGTCATTTTTCAACTTTATGTCAACATAGTTAAAACCTCTGCAAAGGAGGAGAAAGAACATCAGCCAACTGCACAACAAAGCCAGCAAGAGCTAGATCCCCTTGCAAGAAACATTAAAGAGGAAAAATCCCCGTCTACCACCCAATAACATATAGATAAACACATGTACAAGCTTCATATCTCTCATGCCAAAAACAGGGGTTGTAAATGATTGATTAACAGCAGAAGAGGGGCACATCAATAGGGGATGGTGGCAAATGATGCTTATTGTTTTTTGTTATTTTTTTAAGTTCTAGAAAATCCTGGTTTAATTTGTATTAATCAATTGAGTATCGAAGTTTATTTTTATTTCTATGGAAATGTGGGATTATATGTTGAAATTTGTTGTGCTGGAAATTTGGATGAGTTTGAATGTTTGATGTGCTGGAAATTTGGATTATTTTGATGAAAATTTTGATGTTTGTTAGCAACAAGTTCTGTTTCTGGATTATTTGATGAAATATTGATATGTTTGTTTAGCATGTTTAGTTAATTTGTAAGCATGTTCTATTTTATGCCTAAATTGGCCTAACCGAACCTATATATATATATATATATATATATTATATTCTTATTGTTTGTGTTTCCATTTTACATGCTATTTTTTTGTTTATTTTAGTATAGACTTAAACAGAAGGGCACATACACGTAAACACAATTGAACGAGGTTCGAGAAGAATTGGCAAGTCATGTCCTAGAGTGGCTTTTTGTTTGAACTAAGCATTCTCCTTTCATTTTACATGTCTTTTTTTTTTTTGGCTAGTATTTTGCTTATAGATAAGTACGGATCATATGTGGGGTAGGAAAAATTGTGATTTATAGAATATATATTTCAAGTATGGATATGTTTAAATTTATATATGTTTGTTGATGTACAATGGGCAACAGAACATGATTTGGATTGATATTTTAAGAGAGTAACCAAGTGAAGTGTGATATCTATATTGTTTATAACAACCTCAATTTTGCACAAACAACTAAAGTTAAAATTTTAAAACAATAACACTTATAAGACAACTGATGCCTATAACTAGAAGTAGTATCAGCACTATTGTTTTCTGTGATGTTGTAAGTCAGAAAAAGAATCAGTATAGTAGAGAATTCTGATGCTATAAACCATATTTAGAATCATAACTATTAAAATTACCGATGTCGTTGCAGGTTTAGGCATCAGGTTCAATGTGTTTTTGGCACACAAAAGGCACTTTTAGCATTGGTGTTTAGGACATAACTAATGTCATAAATATATAAGGGCAACGGAGAATATATGATGTCTATTAATAGGCATCAGTGAGTAATACCACGGTAAATAGAGTGCTTTGGTAACGGATATTAATTTTATTACAATTTTAGTCCATAGTTTAAGTAGGATATATCTTGAGATTTAGAATGAAATGAAATGAATTAGAATGGTAATTTTAATAATTTTTTCGTGGGAATGTTTTTAGCCTTATGAGAGTGATGTCAATGCTACTACGTCGTTTTGTTGGTGTGTTTTGGGCCTGCAGGCCGCATCCCTAGAAATGCGATTAAAGCTATCAAACAACTACATCTCGTCTCTTATCTTCAATAATCTGAGACACTTGACCCCATTAGGCTGTTGTTGGATAGGTCTAAATATGCTGTCTAGTGACGCCCATTTCCCAAGCCCATGGCCCATTATAAAGCAAGATGATTCATTATTTACAAAGGGCCCGATACAAAGATAATTGCATGCTCACATCACACGAGCTAACCCAATGTGCCACTATAGTAGTTATTGCCTATTTCATAATTGATTTTCTCTCAACTATCTTTTTACCAAAGCAAATAAAATTGAAATCCTAAACCTAAAGCATTCATTGGGAAAATCACATGGTTTTTTTAATATAAAAAGGTGATAAAATTTTATTAGATTAATAAGAATAAAGAGTACAAAGGACACATACTATAAAGGAAATCATCCCAATAACAATATGGCAACCTTGAATAAAACTTCCCTAGCGACTTGGGCTAGCCAAAAAGTTGAAATGATTTAGAGAGAATCACACTAGAACATAACTTTTCTAAAACCCCTTTCAACCACCATAATTTTCCTAAATATAGTCCTGAGACATTAAAGACAAAAACTAGCTGTTAACCGGCATTACTCTCTTAGGGCTCGTTTGGTATATTGGATTGTACTTACTAATTTTAGTTGGATAGTATTAATTTGTTCCGGAGAGTATTGACTGTTTATCCATAATATTATAAGGCGTTTGGTTCTACTCCGATAAATAGTCTGACTAAGTTATATTATGTTTGGTACTCCGTCGGATAATAGTGGATTGAACTCCATAAATAAAAAAGAAAAAGTCACTTAGTTTAATTTAATCGAGGTGTATTGACATCCTATACCTGCTACGTACAATGCTTGATTTACCCAAAGAAATAAAAATGAAACCACAGTGTGATTCTATATCATCAACTGGATCTTCAATGCCATTCCATCATCAAGGATGTACAAAATTATGTTTCGCTTGGGCGGGCCTATCCTGTCAACTGGGAGCATTGAACCACAACCAAGAACCATGGAAATTAATGTTTCTCTGTTATCAATAATTCAACCCAAGAACAGAAATCCAAATTTTGAACCTCTATTATCAAATTCACCAAATTCTACTATAAGGTCTTTTGCTTCAAGAGCACCTTTTGATTTGTTTCAATCGTAGTCCATCCCCAAATCTTCTCAACACACCCAACCCCCAATCTGGAACATGGGCAACCCCCACCTCCACGCCCATACCCACCGTCCACCAAATGTATCAAAAATCTGTCAATGTGTATAGCAAATAATTTCTTACACAATCGAATATCCAAATATATGAATTTCTTTAACACTGAACAACGCATACTTGAAACTAAGATGGACATCAATCAAAACTAAAAAGGAACCAAAATTGTGAGAATCAGTGGTTGGAGATGAGGGGGCTTGATTGAGTCTATATCTATGGCACAATGAATTATTTCGTTAATTAGGGGCTGGAGGAAGAGCCGACCTGCTGGGGTTAGAGGTTCGTCGGAGTAGTCATTAGCTGCTGATCAACCCATGAGAGAGAGAGAGAGAGAGAGGTATGAGAAGATAGCAAAGAAAAAATGTGGAGCTTGTTTTTTTTTTTTTTTTTTTTTTACTAATCTTATAATTAAGCATGTATTATCTTTTTTTTTTAGAGAATATTAAAACTCGGGGTGTGTGGGTTGTATTAGTTAGTCAGACAAGGAGAGTATTAAAAACCTAATCC
Organism: Prunus persica; assembly: GCF_000346465.2. Classification (NCBI taxonomy): domain Eukaryota; kingdom Viridiplantae; phylum Streptophyta; class Magnoliopsida; order Rosales; family Rosaceae; genus Prunus; species Prunus persica. The sequence continues at coordinate 5,125,498 of NC_034014.1, forward strand.
GTTTAATATAGTCCGGTAATTAAATAATACAAGTTGACACCAAACAACTGACATAGACTATTTACTCATATCTAGAGTTTAATATGATGCACCAAACATACCCTTAGAGCATTTCCAGCAGGGCTGGAAACACTCGGGCTGGGGGGGGTTTGGGCAAAAAATCGATTCTAGCAGCAAAAGTCCAGCCCGGGCGAGCGTGGGCCCCAGCAAAACGGGCAGGCCCGAAGGCGAAATCGGCCCGAAGTCGCGCCCGAAGTCCAGGACAAAATAGCTGATGCCAGCATGGCGTCAGCCCTGAAATTTCGAATTTTTTTTTACCGTTGGCGCGTGCATTGCACGCGCCAACGTTAAAAAAAATTTCACATCAGCGCTACAGTGCCGCCAACGGCTCTTTGACACGTGGCGGCCTCTGGTCGCTCCGATTGGAATTTTTTCTTCAATCCAACGGCAGCCAATTTTTCTGCCAAAAAAAATTGAAAAAAAATCGAATTTTTTTTAAAAAAATACACAAAAATTACAGAATTTTTTGTGTATAAATACCAACCAATACTCTTCACTTTTAACACCAAATCCTCATATATTTTCTTCTCCTTCTACTATTGTTAACTTTCTCCTCAAAATTTATTCACTTTCTATTCAATATTTTTTCACTTTCAAGTTGTAATTTTTTTCTAGCATATTATGGGTTCTTCTAATGAAAATGGAGGGGCATGGAGCATGATGGAAGATGTTAGCTTGTGTGAGGCTTGGGTCCAAATTAGTCATTGTCCAGTAACGGGCAATGAGATTAAATTTTCTTATATGTGGAAAAAAATTCATCAAGCATTTTGTGAAAGGGCAATTGGTTCTACACGTACGGAAATGGCATTATCCAGTAGGTGGAAAGTTCTTAATAAAGAGTTGGGGAAATGGAGAAATGCTTTAGCAAAAGCAATTGACAACCAACGAAGCGGAGAAAATCTTAGCAATGAGGTAAATTATTTGTCATTTTTCTTCTATTAATTTCTATGTCATATTAATTTTTATTTAAATGTTTCTTGCAATTTATATATTTTGTTAATATGTCTCTTTTTTTTTTTAATACATGTTGCATTTTTTTATTAATTCTTTAATTTCCATTAGTTTTTTTTTTACATGTTGCATTGCCAATATTTTAAAAATTCTCTTGCATTTCCATTTCATTTTTTTTTATAGATTATACAAGCACAAATGTGGTTTGGTGCTACTGGCCAAGGGAAAAAAAGTTTCATCCATACCCATTGTTGGGAGGTGGTGAAGACTTGTAAGAGATTCCAAATTATTCCAACCGGTCCGACGGTAGTCTTGAACGAGACTCCACTTCGTGAGACTCCGGCATCGGATTCACCTATGGATTCCCCGATGAATCTAGACTCACCAATTGAAAATGAGCCAAGGCCTATTGGGAGGAAGGCGGCGAAGGCGAAGAGAGGGAGTAATTCTAGCAAGAATGCATCTCAATTTTTGGAGGAACTTTCAAAGCACCAAGCCATGAGAATTGAAATGGACTTGAAACAACAAGAGCATGATATGGCTATTCAAGTAGAATATGCAAAAGAAAGGGAGTATGTGCGCAAAGAAAGGGAGTATGTACGCGAACAAAACATTGAAAAAAAAGATCGGGAAACCATGGCCATGGATACAAGCCATATGTCCCCTGAAACAAAACAATATTGGAAGCTAGAACGAAGGGATATTATGAGACGAAGACTTTTTCGTGACGATGGACCTAGCAACACGGATTGGTTAAATGATGGAAACCATTAAACTAGTTTGTTTGCCTTTCATGTCTTAGTTTACTTGGCTTTGATTTCATTGTATTTTTTGTTTTCTTTAATTCATGTACCTTTGATTTCATTGTATTTTTTGTTTTCTTTAATTCATGTACCTTTCATTTCATTGTATTTTTTGTTTTGTTTAATTCATGTATTTTATTTTATTATTAGTTGTATTGCTTTTCTTTTAGTCAATAAAGAAAATATTCAACAAAAATCCTTTTTATTCAAAACATTCCATACATAAAAAACAAACCACAACCAAAGCATAAAAAATAAACAACCCACAACCAAAGCATAAAACATAAACAACCCACAACCAAAGCATAAAAAATAAACAACCCACAACCAAAGCATAAAACATAAACATAATAAAATAAAAACAACTTCTTCACTTCACTTTATTCACCTTCATTTCCTTCATTGCCTTTCACCGCCCATAAATGCTCCATCAAGTCAACTTGACGGTGTTCATGAATATACGACGATTGCATCTCCGTGTAGCGATCAATCATACGAGGCATGAAACTACCGTCTCTAACCAACGGTTCATGCTGCACTGCTTCTCCATTTGGCCCCACTGGTTTTTCATAAATTCGTGTTAGGGCCGTGTCCATGGGATTTGGTTCATACACGTCATCAGCATCGTAATCATATTCATCTTCCACAATCATGTTATGGAGGATGATACAAGTCATCATTATACTCCTAAGCACCTCCTCGTCAAATAGACGTGCCGCGCCCCTGATAATAGCCCACCGAGCTTGAAGGATACCAAAGCACCTCTCAACATCTTTTCTGTACCCCTCTTGATAGCAAGCAAAAAATTTTTCCTTATGGGATCGGGGATGTGGAATTGTTTTCACAAATGTTGTCCACCTCGGGTATATGCCATCAGCTAGATAATACCCGGTCTGGTAGATGGTATTGTTAATTTCATATGTGATATTTGGGGCTTCACCTCTCAAAACATCATTGAACACCGGGGATTGACCTAGGACATTCAAATCGTTTTGAGATCCGGCAACTCCGAAGAAGGCGTGCCAAACCCATGTATCAAAACCAGCAACTGCTTCCAGGATGATACTTTTCTGCCCTTTTCTATTTCCGTAGTCCCCTTGCCAAGCAGTTGGACAATTTTTCCACTGCCAGTGCATGCAGTCAATACTACCAATCATGCCAGGGAATCCTCGAGACTCAGCTTTTTGGAGAAGCCTTTGCAGGTCCCTGGGCGTAGGTTTGCGGAGGTAGTCTCTGGTGTACAGAGTTTCCACTGCATCACAAAATCGCACCAAGCTCTCCAAAATAGTGGACTTCCCCATCCGAGCAATCTCATCCACCTGATCAGCAGATGACCCATACGACAACATTCGTATCACAGCTGTGAATTTCTGCTCTGGAAGAAGTCCCAAATTTCCAGCACAATTTCTCTTTTGAACAAAATATTCATCATAATTGCAAATATCATGCATGATTTTATTGAACAAATGGGGTTGCATTCTATATCTCCCTCGAAAATGAACATCAGAGTACAGAGATTGTGGGATAAAATAATCTTCCATAAGATTCTTACCCCGGGAATGTCTATGTCTGTCCACATTTGGGCGACGGCCTTCTCGTGAACCACGGCGAGCCTGCTTTTCTTCCTCCAGCAAAGCAACTGCTATGCCAAGTTGCTCATCTAGTTCTCTCTGCGCCCTTTTGCTTGCAGCTCGTCTACGCATTCTTTCTCTAGTTTCTCGCTCTTGCCTCTCCAAAACCTCTTCCATGTCTGCCATTGAGAATGGAGAATGAAATCTAAAATTTGAGAAATGGAAATGTAGAGAAGAACTGGTGTGGGAGGTATGAGCTGAACCTCTGATTTTATAGAAAAATGTACATAGATAGATATGACACGCGGCGCAATCTTAGAGGGTGAAAATCTTATCTGAAATTTGAAATTCAAATGAAATTTCAAATTTCAAATTTATCTGAAATTTGAATTCCGAAATGTATCTGAAATTTGACATTTTGAATTTATCTGAAATTTGAATTTTGAAATGTATCTGAAATTTGAAATTTATCTGAAATTTATCTGAAATTTGAAACCGAAAATCTTATCCGATATGAATAGTATTGACACGTAGGAACCCAAAAATCTTATCCGAAAATATTATCCAAATTAATTGTTTAAGTAAACAAAATTGTGAAAAAAACAAAAAAATGAATAGTAATTGCCATGGCAAGCCCCAACTGCTGGAAACACATTTTACTGGAGGGGGCTAGGGCAGCCACTATTCACGTGAATAGTGCCTGCCCTAGGGCTAATCTTGCCATGGCAAGAGTCAACTGGTGGAAGTGCTCTTAAAGAGACTAAGAACACCTAGCAAACTTAAGAGTTTTTGAACTTTATTGAACAAACTAAACCGAAATAATAATAAAAACTAAAACGTCGACAAAAGGAAAACCAACTGTTGCTAATCTTCTTTCGAGGCATAACATAGAGAGTGCCACCTAGTTACTGAAATACCTCAACGTACCAATGAAAAGTGGATCTATCATGACCAAGTCGCAACACCTCAAAAAACACCAAGATGAGATATAATCAAAGTCAGTTCAAATTTGAAACAATAAATATGCTAAAAGAAGAATAGATCAACATAGTTCCACCAACAACCAAAAATCTGATAGGATCCGGAGGATAACCCCTGGATCTAAAGTGTTCATTTCTCTTCCTATAAACCATGTATTTTTCCATGCCGATGGGTCAACTGATTTTTTATATTAATGGACATTCTAATGCCCATTTTGCCCTTGACTTGATGTCTTTGTAACCGATTGAATAAATCATGCAAATTGGGATTCATATTGAATAATAAATCAGCTATTATGTCACACAAATCAACATTTACTTTACGATGAATTGTCAATTGACCAAACCATGCAAATTGGAATTCATATTTAACATGAAGTGAGATTCATCTTCAATTTTTCGAGTTAACCTTGGTCTTAGAGCTTGAGGCAGATGGTGGGTCTTATTCTACCAACGTACCTAGCCTTGTTCATTTTTTTTCTATCAACCTTCTCACTGGGTAACCAAGCTCCATTAGACCAGCATCCTATTAGTAAGGTAGCTATGCGTGCTTATGTTTACCACTTTCTTTTTTTCTAAAAAAAGTTTTGAGGGAGATGGGCTATTGGCGCCTCTCTTGTTAATTTTTACCTTTTACTTAGGTGTCTACTTGGTATAAACTTATTGAGACCCACTTGGAAAAGTTGGGGAAGAATCAATTTTATTCATTATTTTCAATGCTTTCAAATGAATAATAGCTGGGTGAAGGTCCAAATAATGGTGGCGGTTTGTCCACGGATTGTCTTGTGCAATTTGCATGCATGCAGTAGCTAGGTGATTCCCACATAATTAAATCCCATTAATTAAGACACTAAAACTAATTGATTATTACCTCCCCATCTTGCTTTTGGAAACAAGAATCTTGATAATATAAGAGGCAGTTAAGTTGGTTGTTGTGGTAGTTGGTTTTATATTGCAAAGAAGAATCTAAGCAACTTTGGCCATTTTGTAAAAGAAAAGGAAAGAAAGGCCCATGTGATATTTGGACAGACATAGTGAATGATGGTGCTAGCTGCACCTGCATATTGCTGTTTTATATATAACAAAATAAAAAGAATTCAGGATTTTTTTAATTAAAAAAAAAGGTAATTGGCTCTCTTGTCTTGGATATGATGCCTATTTGCTTGCTTGGTTGAGAAACTTGTGGCTTTTTTCTCATGGAGATTGCGTAAAGGTGCAAACAATTTGTTTTGAATATGGGCATAAAGAGTGATTATGCAAAATAGGTATATTTGGGAAATTTGGTCCCTCTGTCCAACCAACAATATGCATGCGAACTTGAGCATTATAATGTTCATGATTTTGTTTGGTTTACATTTCTTTTTCACTTGGAAACACTTCCTGAATCTATGGGGAACTATTCAAGTTCTAACTAACACACCCACCCGAATTATAATTTGGCCCCAAAATTGGATAACTGGCCAATTGAAGAAGCTCCTTCAATCATTTTGTACCCCCCATCCATATTATTATGATTCAAGGAGAAGCTCTCCCCCTATTTATGCATGTAGCTTGCCCCTCCCACCTTAATTACTACCAGCCAAAACTTTTATCAGGGGTTGATCTAATTTGAAACCTCAATCTTAATTAGGTTAAGCATTCGTTGTTCACATCTTAAATCTTTTTCAATTTTCTTTTATTTTGAAAGAAGAAAGAGAATCTTATATGATGTTGTTGGGCATATTGATATATTGAGATTTTTGTTGAAAAATGTAATGTCTCACGTCAAAAACTTCATAAAATAAAATAAAACATATAGTAAGCAGTTCTACTACTAATAGCACTAATGTCTTTTATGATAAAACCTCACATTTTTATGATAAAATACTACATATAATAAGCAGTAAAGAAAATATTAACATTGGTAGGAGTGGGTCACCGTCTAACCCAACTACATAAAAAATATGAGTTTTTCTATTTAAATCCCACACTTCTCTTTGTTCACCCCATATTTAAAGTTCACCCCAACATTTAATTCAAATTTTTACAATTTCTAAGTAAACCCCACTATCTTCCCAAACTACCCATAAATACACACCAATGAGAAAAAATAATTAAAAAAAACTCAACAACCTCACACCCCACTTTCTCTTTCTATGTGGTATTATGTAGAGCAGAAGCAGCCGGAGCCCTTCTCCGGGTGTTTGGTGCAGCAGGAGTTTTAGGCACCTCAATCTTTTCTTGGTCCATCTATTCTGAAACGGCTCTCCTCATTCTTTTCTTAGGGTTCCATCAATTTCCACAGCCACACTAAGCTCAAGCCACTAATTTTTATCTCAGTCGTCCCGAACCAAATGAAAAAAAATTGCATAATTAACACTATGAATTTAAGCACCTAAGTTAGTAATTACTAGAATCCTTAAGAACATAAATAAAACAAAAACTAATGCAACAAGAAAAAATAAAATAAATACTTAATGTAACCTCTAAAAACCCATTTGCACAAATACAATTAACAATCACCAAGAACCCAGATAATAAGAACCCCAAAAAAAAAGGAAAATGTAACCAAAACTTGAAGAAATACTGAACCAACTACTAAGGATGGCGAGAGAATTACAAGTGGGTATCTTTATGTCTTCATGAATGACAAATGAAGAGCAGTCATGAGAGAGCTCGATGATTGCATGGACTTTGCAGGCAGTGGTTTTTGTTTTTTTGTTGTTGATAGCAGTGAATTATGTTCTTAATTTGAGCAATCAGCAACCAAAGAAAAGTATGGGGTGTAAACACAATAATAAGTTGGATGTTATTTTTTGTCTTTTTACAAGCTTAATGATTTAAGTATTCTGGTGAACAAAGAAAAGTATGGGGGTTTAAATAGAAAAACTCAAAAATATTGTGAATCCATCACTCTTTTTAATTCATGTGCTAATATTGCAAATTTATTTAAATTCATATCCAACTTAACTGTAAGAGCCATTCCAGAGGTGCTGGCAAAACTCGGGCTTGAGGGGGTTTGGGTTTGGGCCAAAAAAGGGTTTCCAACAGCAAAGGCTGGCCCTGGCAGGAGGTGGGGTCCATGAGCCTGGGTTGGCCCGAGGGGGAGTTTAGCCTGAGTTCAAGCCAGGGTTTGTTGATGTCAGCAACAAAATTTTTTTAAAAAAAACCAAAAAATTCAGATTTAAAAAAAAAATAAATACTTAGTTATATTTTTCACTTTCCACACAAAAATTCTATACAAATTTCTCTTCTCATATCTCATATGAATAGTTGTTGCCATGGCAATTGGTGGAAACACCACAACCTTTTGCAAAGACAGCTACTATTCACGTGAATAGTAACTGCCGTAATCCCCCTTGCCATAGCAAAAGGTAAATGAATGGAGTTGTTCTAATGAGATTCCTTGCTACCGTCACATTTGATTTGGAGAATATATGTAGCTTTTTAACCTCTCTCTTTTTCGGGTCAAAATGTAGCTTTTTAACCTTGTCTATTATGTTCATTTCTAAAGCAGCCCTGTTTCACTGACAGACTTGTCCTCCTCTCGGTCCAGTCAAACTTCCTTACAGTTCCATGTCCCTCCTCCCCCGTCCACTTGTTCCAAAGTGCAAGACTTTGTTCCAGAAACTCGGTCATTCTAGTAAGCTTTTGCAAACCAGCAGCCCAACAATGTGAATCCACATATTCGAACTCTCATGGCATTTAGGTAATGCGTGTGAGAAAATCTCTATCATCTTTCCTAACTTTGACAAACGAGCCCTAATTATATTTTGATCTCACCCAGGATACTTATCATTACCTTTTTTCTTTTCATCTTTCTTCTACAGCCTTATGTCATATCCACATGTTATCAAATCTGTAAATATGCATTTGTATTTTCATAAAGTCCATGGTGTAGAATTGTTATATGTATGACTTATGGGAAGAAAACAAATTGTATAACACAATTGTTTTCGTTTAATAACAATCCACTGAATTGAATTCAAGCAAACCAACGTATGATTGATGCCAGAAGAAATTTAACCACTGGCCTTCATCAACAAGTCGGTCAAAATTAATATTTGTACATTATTGAATTTTGGTTAGGTTTATTTCTTCCACCACACGTTGGTGGAAATGTATAGGAGTGAATAGTTGTTAAATTCTGTATTGTTGGTGGGGCTGTTTCCACTCAGCTTCCTTCCTACCTCTCGGCCATATGCTTTTTAAGAGATTGTAGCCTCTGAAATGGTCTTGGTGCTTGGAGTTCTCTAGCATTAATTTGTGTAATTGTTATTTTCAAAGCAAGTCAACAGGGGTTGTCCATATCTTGGACTAATTAATTCATCATTCCTCCAGAAATTGGGCATTTGCGTAGATTGCACGTTTTACGTTTAGGTAATAACTCAATATATCTAGTTATCACGACAAACTGTAGTAATAGAATTTGGGGTTGTGTCATACAACACATCTAGAAAAGATTGCTGATAATAATAACAATTCCTGAAATTTATCAACTAATCTTTGGTATAGTTGTAAGTAGTTGTCTCCACTTCGATGAAGAATACTATCTTAATTTGACTCAGATAAGTAGGAGGAATCCAACTTTGTTATATGGATGAATTATCACGCGTAAAAAAAAACTTTATAAAAATAATATCACATTGTTTGCCAACAAGGTCATGGGGTGATTCCGACCAAAGAAAAGTCATGGGGCGATTGAGAGAGTGAAGCCCCCATCAGCTTCCAATACAATGACAGCGTCTGCGTGATGTATGGCTAATTCTTTGCAAGTGACTGATCGTAATGACTGGGACTTGGTTAAGCGCATTACTCAATCTTTCACAAATTGCCCACAACTACTAATCAACATAATATGATCTTTCACAAAAATAACAACACTAAACATAACTTTTTAGTTTATTACCTAAACATTCTTTTAAAAACCTTAACCAAATATGTAAGGGCATTTTGGTCCAACTTTCTTTTAAACACCCTTAAATCCATCATTTTCAATCCAAATTTACTTCATAAAATACCCACACTCATTCTATAGCATAATATTATTTTTTACTATTTATGAAAAATAAACTTAAAGTTTAAGGTTATTACAGTTCAGGTCAGATCCACCGGTTCCAAATTTTTTACCATTGGAGAACATTGTCATCCCTACTCCTAGTTTGTTTTCTGAAATGAACTTTTGAGGGCACTGAATATGTGATCGCCCTAATAAAACTGAAAATCAGGACATATATTTAGAGAGAGGTTTATTAATTATATTTTGATCAATTTTTAGAATTGGAATTGCATGTTTTGCTGAATCCCCAACAGACCGCTTGAAGAATATAAACGATGTGTCTGAGCTGCAGTCTACTAGGAAATCCCAAAGGTGAATAACCTTCTGTTTGGATGAGGGAAAATAACTTGAAATTTAGCTAAAATTTAGAAATTTAAGAGGAGAAATTGATAATTCCCTTGTTTGGTAACTTAAGAGTGGAATTTATTAAATGACGCATAGAAAAAATAGTGAAAATTGAGGCATCAAATTCCCGAGTTTAATTTCCATTAAAATAGACGTCATTTCATAATTTTCATGATGTCATTTACAAAATTCGACATACATAAATTCAAACACTAATATTTTCAATTGCTATAAATTGAAATGATGGAAATGGAAATATAAATTCCGTCATTTTAGAATTCTATGTAATTTTCAATTAGTTCATCAAACCGAGAGTAACTGTTTTAACGGAGTGAAAGAGAAAAGCTGCCCCGTGAATATGAGCCACCGGATTCCGATGATATAGACTTGCTGATTTATAACCAACGGTTGAGAATGCTAGTTGCCATGTGGGAAATGCATAACAATAAACTTGTGGCAAATGCATAATATATAGGAAAGGAAAAAGTTACATCGACAAAAGTTTGTGTTATTTAAATTTTAATAAACTATTGTTTGCGAGTTTTGAGATTCATTTACAAGAATTTTAGTTTAAATACCAACATTTGACTTTATGTACAACCAAACAATTCCTAGCTCCTCCCTCCTTTGCAGGCATTGTTTCCGGTCAGCCTCCAGCAGCCACTGTCGACTACTGGCGACAATTACGAGTCGGTACCCTGCCAACCACCATCATCTTTAGGAAAAAAAATCACATATTGTGTGGCATTGGTATATTTGAAATCACATAAGAGATTGTGGCCTCAAATAAACTTTTTTCTAATGTTTTGAAATGGTTTTGGTCCTTCGAGTTTCAAGCATTTGTGTAATTATATTGTAACAACACTAGATGCGGCAACCATATTTTTGATACAAGCAATATTGAAGAAGAGAGAATCGAACTTAGAACCTCGAATACAGGATAATAATATCTGAGCAAATGAAGTATATATTGGAAAAAGCAAGTCAACCGAGGTTGTTCATAACTTGTTGGACTAGTATTTATTCATCTAGAAATTGAATGGACGTGGAATGTCTGAATCAGCAGTCATATAAAGTGATACAGAATTGTGGTTTTAATTTGTAGCACAAGGTAGCATAATTGTTTGCATTTTGCGTAGATTGCAAGTTTACGTCTAGACAATAACCAATATAATGGACTCATTCTTAGGGGTGAGCATCAATCGGGCTGAATCAATAAAACCGATTGAATCAAATTGTAACTATCAATTTACTTTGGTTCTGACTAAAAATAAGTTAAATAGTTTAAAAATTAAGGGGAATGTATTCAATTGAGATTTTAAAAGACTATTTAAAAATATAAAAAAATCCAGCAGATTTAATAAGAATGTAATGACTTATAAGATTTTATTGATAATTTTGTATAATCAAGATTTTTAACTTTTGAATTTTAAAGATTATATCATAAGATTTTATAGGATTTGAAAGGACCACGTGAATTTATATCATAGGATTTATATATGGGTCTGACTAAATAAGGCCATAGCCCAAACCAAAATTTGAAACTTTTTTAAATACCTAGCCCGACAAATATAGTGAACCCAGAACAGGGGAGGCTGCTGGTTTTACCATCTTAACCTGGCCTGCTGCACAGCTGGTAACTCCAGTCAAATAGTATAAAAGGAACTTGCTTGTGTTACCTTATGAACTGTTACTGTTATGAGATATCATGTGGTTCTATACAAGTGGAGTTTCTGCCCTATGTTTTTTTTTTTTTTTTTTTTTTGTGGTAGTATTTTCTCTTCTATCCCCTACCACCTTCTTTTTCTCTTCTATCCATGTTGACCGAGGCAACAAGAACAACAAAAAAAGTATTCTCGTTGGTCATCTTGTGTGTGAATTTTTAGTCTTGTTCGTCTAATGGATAGTTTCATTGAATCTCAAAGCTCCAAAAAAAATTGCATAAAGAAAGTTGACATGTATAGAGTAACAATATGCTTTGGCTGAACTGTACATGTATACTATTCCCCAGGAAAAAAGGGGAAAAAGGAAAGAAAAGACGAAAAGTTACTTCCCTTGAAATTCTCCCAAACCTCCTATGAATAAACAACATGAATCATGGCTATGTGCAGAGAAGGTGAAGTGAGTTTGCAGGTAGAGTTGCAGAGATGGCTAGTGGCGGTGAAGCTTTGGGTGTTGAAGTTGGCTTTGAGAGAAGGCGAAGTGGATGAGCACAAAAAACAATCTCACATGAAAAAAAAGTCTCATGGGTTAGGATGGGATTTGAGATAGGGATACATCTCACTAGAAAGTCTCACACAATTTCACATTTGAAAAAATCCTTCGAAATTAACAAGTTTTTGAATACCATAAGACTTTTTGTTACTTGTTTAAAGTCTTGATTGAATACCACAAGATTTTGACACTCTTTAAAAAATCATAATAGTCTTAATGGAATACCACAAGACTTGTTTAGATTATTTAAAAGTCTTAATTGAATACCACAAGACTTATTTATCCCAAAATAATCTTTTAAAATCTCAATTGAATACACCCCCCTAAATCAGACCGTATATGGTTTGATTTTCAGCTTTTGTAAACCAGTCTAAACCAAACTGAATAGTTTATGTATATATTTATTTATTTATATTATATTTTACCTGTGTAATATTCTAATTAGGTAATAACTGTATATGGATATTTAAATTGAGCTAAATTAGTTATTGAAATTTGAAGTTTTGTGGCATGTGGAGCTTTAGGATGGTTTCGTACTCTAGAAAATTTAAGTAGTGACCAAATTGTTAATTTGTTGGTAGTAATTGGTCTAACAATGTTGAAAAATACAAAAAGAAAGAAAATTGGGCTTAAGCTCAATCTGGCAGAACCAAACCATCTTAAATTAGTTTGGTTTCGTTCGGTTTCCTTCATGATTTTTGTTAAAATCGAAGCGAACCAAACCGTTATATTGTAATTTATTTGGCCGTAATTTTGAGGTGAAACCGATCCAATTCGGACCATACCAACCCCTACTCATTCCTGCAAATGTTTCCAATTGCTTCATCCTCATCAATCTCGATTTCAGAAACAACGAGCTAGTGGGCACGTGACCAACTTTCAGTGACCAAAATGCATGTTTTGGTGACCAAATTGTAAGCCCTTTAATGACCAAAGTTGCGGTTAATAATAGCATTTTATTAGTGACCGCACAAAGGAAGACACTAATTCTTTATCTAGAAAGTTTGACTTTTCACCTTAGTCATTTTAGCTCAATATGTCATAATTAATCCCATCATCAGTCAAAGTTTCTGAAATTTCGTTGGATTTGTGAGTTTTGAAAGCAATGCTGAAAGACAATTTTCTCTAATAGTGAAAATACAATGTTTAAGCAATATTTCTTCAGTTCCTGCCAAAAAAACAAAAAACAAAAACCTACATTATATTACATTTCTTATGTTAAAACCTTGGGTTGTTTCATAATGCCTGCCAATAATATACAATAACAAACTAATCCATTAGACTTGTGTAATAGATCACACCTACGAAAATTTGTTGAGAATAATAATCCAGACATTTATCACCTAATCAAAGTTCAGTTTAGTTGTCTTAATTTAATTAGAAAATATCATAAGTTCGGCACACATAAATAATAAGAGCTAAACTACCACATCACATAGTAAAGATAGTTTTACAAAATCCTACCGTGTGTCAACAAAAAAACAGTTCAAACATTTTTTCTTTTTACAAGTCAGCTTTTGATTTGTTGTGACTTGACCCATGTCCTCTAGTCAATCTTAATTAATAGGCGAAGCCCCACTAGCTTCCAATCCAATTTTCTGCATCATGCACGTATGTGACTAATTCGTTGCAAATCAGTGAAGTTGTCATGTAGTTGCTATTTTGCCCCATCAGTAAGTCATCAAAGTCAACCTCGGAAGCAAATCAACCGTGACGGATTGTAATGACTTGGACTTGGTTAATAAGCTCATTACTCAATCTCATAAACCAGTTATATTTGCCATGCCCTCAAATGGGAATTACTAATTTCACAACCCAAATGGAGGTTTCGGTTTTGAAACTGATTTTGATGTACTCACTTTTCAATGGAGTATTGTTGGTTTGCTCCATGCAAATGGGACTGGGAGGGAACGAGACAGATAGGCTGGCCCTGCTAGCCATCAGAGCTCAAATAAAGCAAGATCCTCATAATGTAACGAGCTCCTGGAATGAATCCACTCACTTTTGCCTGTGGCAAGGCGTCACCTGCAGTCGACGACATCGCCAAAGGGTCACAAAGCTGGACCTTCAATCTCAAAAGCTCGCAGGGTCCCTATCCCCACACATAGGAAACCTAAGTTTCCTAAGGGAACTAGAACTACAAAACAACGGCTTCAGCAATAAAATCCCTCCAGAAATTGGGCATTTGCGTAGATTGCGGGTACTATCTCTATACAGAAACTCATTTAGTGGCCCTATTCCATACAACTTATCATATTGCTCCAACCTCATCTTCATGAATTTCGGTTCCAACGGGTTGGTGGGTAAAATTCCATCTGAATTTGGCTCTTTATCGAAGCTTCAAAGAATTGTTTTACAAGTCAATAATTTAACAGGAGAGATCCCTCCTTCCTTGGGAAACCTTTCGTCTCTTGAGGTACTTGCTGCATTTAAAAATAACTTGGTGGGAAGCATCCCTACTTCTCTAGGCCAATTGAAAAACTTAACCTTTTTGTCATTGGGCTCAAACAACTTATCTGGTACCATTCCTCCCTCCATCTATAACCTCTCTGCTCTTTATTCTTTTTACGTTATAGAAAACCAAATTCGAGGGAGTCTTCCATCAGACTTGGGAAACACTCTTCCTGATCTCCAAATCTTTAGCATCGCTGCAAACCAAATTTTTGGATCCTTGCCACCCTCACTATCGAATGCCACGAATCTACGTGAAATTCAAGTTCAGTATAACAAGCTAACGGGACAGGTGCCAGATTTACGAAAGCTTCATAACCTACGGCTATTCACCATTCACTATAACCGTCTTGGAAGCGGGACAGATGGTGACTTGAGTTTTCTCTCAGACTTGACCAATGGCACAGAGTTAGAACACTTGCATATTGAGGCAAACAATTTTGGTGGGACGTTGCCCGCATCAATATCCAATCTCTCAACCAATCTTCAAATGTTTTGGTTTCACAGAAACCAAATACATGGAAGCATCCCAACAGAATTAGGGAATTTGGTCAACTTGGAGTCGTTGTTAATGTGGGGAAATAGCTTGACGGGTAACATTCCCACTGAAATTCAGAAGATGTCAAGCCTTGTGGAATTAGATATTTCTATGAATGCATTATCAGGAAGCATTCCGGCGTCTTTCGGAAATTTAACCAAGTTATCCAGTCTCTTCTTACAAGGAAATAATCTTGAGGGCGTCATCCCTTCAAGCCTGGGGAATTGCAAGCGGTTGATATTATTGGATTTATCTAATAATAAACTTAGTGGCGCAATACCTCAACAAGTTATCGGCCTCCCGTCCTTATCACTGCTTTTGAACTTGTCGACGAACAACTTTACGGGTTCTCTTCCGATGGAGGTTGGAAAGTTGAAGAGTCTGGGTGAACTGGACGTTTCTAATAACATGTTATCCGGAGAACTTCCTGGTAGCCTTGGTTCATGTGAGAGTTTAGAAGTCTTACACTTGCAAGACAACTTCTTTAAGGGGTCTATTCCCTCATCTATGATTGGGTTGAAAGGCATAGAAGAATTAGACCTTTCTCGCAACAATTTGTCGGGTGAAATTCCAAAATTCTTAGGGGGCTTTGTCTTCTTGAAGAAACTAGACCTATCATTCAATGAATTTTGGGGAGCGGTACCAACTGGAGGAGGTGCTTTTAAAAATGCAAGTGTGATTTCAATTACCGGCAACACCAAGCTCTGCGGGGGAATTGCTGATCTCCAACTGCCCAAGTGCAAGTCCCAAAAAGGAGGATCATCTCGTAGCTTGAAATTAATAATCCCGTTAGTACTTTCCGGATTTGCTCTTCTTGTAATAGTTATGGTGATGTCCTATTTCTTCCTCTGTTCGTCAAGAAGGAAAAGGAAAGAGATTCCGTTGAGCACATTGGCGAACCATTTTTTGCAAGTGTCATATGCTACTCTTCTAAGAGCTACTGGCGAGTTCTCTTCGGCTAATTTGATTGGTGCAGGCAGTTTTGGGTCTGTGTACAAAGGAATTCTTGATGATAATGATAAACATCAACTTGTTGCTGTGAAGGTGTTCAACTTGTTACGCCATGGAGCATCGAAGAGTTTCATGGCCGAATGTGAGGCTTTAAGAAACATCAAGCATCGAAATCTTGTCGAGATTATAACTGCGTGTTCAAGTGTTGACTTTCATGGTAATGACTTCAAGGCTCTGGTTTACAAGTACATGGACAGAGGAAGCTTAGAGGAGTGGCTGCATCCTCCTACTGAAATTGAAGAGATAAGAGAGGCACTCAATCTAGAGCAAAGGCTAGACATTGCCATTGATGTTGCTTGTGCATTGGATTATCTTCATAATCATTGTGAAACACCGATAGTTCATTGTGATCTCAAGCCAAGCAATGTTCTTTTGGACAACGAGATGACTGGACATGTTTCTGACTTTGGACTCGCAAGATTTCTCTCCCAAGAAGCTGGTATTAATGTTTCCAACAATCACACAAGTTCCATTGGAATAAAAGGAACGGTTGGTTATGCTGCTCCAGGTAAGTGGTGTCCTTTTTTTCTTTTTAAATTTTACTAACAATTGTGCTGATAATATCTTATGATGTTTGAATGGTAGAGTACGGTATGGGAAGCGAGGTGTCAACAAATGGAGATGTCTACAGCTTTGGTATTCTTCTGTTAGAGATGTTCGCGGGAAAGCGACCCACTGACGACATGTTTAATGGGGACCTAAACCTTCATACTTTTGTTAAAATGGCTTTCCCTAATCGAGTAATGGAGATTGTAGATTCAACACTTTTTGAAGGAGGCACCAACGAGAGAAGGGTTCAAAAGATTGAGGTGTGCTTGAATTTAATACTTAGAATTGGAATTGAATGCTCTGCTGAATCTCCAACGGACCGTCTGAAGAATATCAGTGATGCTGCATCTGAGCTGCATTCCATTAGAGACGTTCTTCTTGGATAGGAACTTTTTCTGCTACGGGTTTGTGTAATGGGGATATTATTTTTTATGTTGCTGCCTGAGAAATATTCTTGTTGCTGCTGCTAGGCTGGTACAGTAGATGGGAGTTGTGATACTACTACGTCGTTTTATTTGTGTGTTTGGGCTTGAAGCCCTTAGAAATGTGATCAAACTACTGCATCTTGTGTAAATCTCTTATCCTAAATAAATCTGAAAGTACACTTGATCCTGTTGTTTGGTCCAAATACGTTCTCTAAAAACTATGACGGCCATTTCCTAAGCCCATGCCTATTGTGCAGTCTTCCAAAGATAATTGCTGGTTTGCAAACGGGTCTAGCTTAGCGAAAAAATGTGTTTGAAAAATCATCGCCCCTTTTATTACTTTGATTATCGATTATATTTTGGCATGTGAATGCAATTTCAAACTCATTCATAATCCCCTAAATTTTGAACTAAATGAGACCTTACGGTGTGTTTGGTTCATGGAAAATGGGGCTTAGGATAGAAAATCATAATTTCTCATGTTTGGTAAGTCGAGACATGGAAAATGGTTGCTTGACACATGAGAAACTAGGGAAAAATAAACTCTCCAACCCCTAAGGTATGCACATTTTTATGACCATTTTGTCCAATTCACAATTTACCACTTTGACTATTCTTTTATTTTATTCAATTCATATTTTTAAAATGGGTATAATTTATATTATATTTATTTTATATTTATACACAAACCAAGTATAAAAAAATAAATTAAATAATTTTTTACTTTCCCAATATTACCAAACATATAAAAAGAATCATCCATATCTCATCTCTTGTAAAAGACTTTGGAAATGAAATCTTTTGATCGAACCAGCTTGAGAAAACAAAACTGCTTTTGTCCTTTTGCTTTTGATAGCTCCAACCCAACCCAAACCACAAAGTCTCAATAAATAATTATACAAAGTTGAACAAAACCAAACAGAGTCCAGTGAAATTCAGAGGTAAACATTTGATTTACTACCTTCACCAAGAAGTTCCAAGTTACAACCCATGTTCATCATAATCTCTCAGCAATTGAACTTTCCCAGAAGTCAATTCCCACAAATTTCCATCAAACACCTCATACATACACAACACAGCCATCTCCAAACCCCAATTTAACCACAAGAAGATAAAGGAAATTAAGAGTGCAAAAGAGTAGAAAAAACACCAATGGAATTAAAAACCAAATTAGACTAACAAATTGCTTGGAACTACTTGTGGATACATGTACACAAAATATACCCGTATTTAATTTTCAGGTTGTCATTAGTTTCTTCAAGCATAGGAACTCTTAAATATGCAACTGGATTGTTGGTTGCTTTTTGGCATGGGTGGTGTAGGAAAGGTATATATCTCCTCCTTTTTCACTGCCTCCATTGTAGCTAGTCTTCTTGAGCTGCTAATTAGTTGCTGGCAATTTGTGTTTATAAATTATTAAAGTTGGATAAATAAATCAAGCATATATTTTAACTGGTCTTATTGATCTGCCCTAGACAATTTCTTGTTATTGTTTCTCATTATGCTTAATTGGAGTGTTTACCTTGTATTCTAGTTCAATAGAAATATTTCACAAATGTTGAGGTGAAAATCATTTAGAAAAATTAATATATATTGTTAAAAAAAAAACTTTAATAATAAGCTTATGGTAAATGACCTATTTTTGTTTTGGGCCAGATGAAAGAGTTTTAAATTTTGTTTTGTTAAAGGTCAATAGGAAAAATTGTGATTTATAGAATATATATTTCAAGTATGGATATGTTTAAATTTATATATGTTTGTTGACGTACAGTGGGCAACATAACATGATTTGGATTGATATTTTAAGAGAATAACCAAGTACAGTGTGATATCTATATTGTTTATAACAACCTCAATTTTACACAAACAACAACTAAAGTTAAAAATTTAAAACAACACTTATAAGACAACTGATGCATATAACTAGAAGTAGCATCAGCACTATTGTTTTCTGTGATGTTGTAAGTCAGAAAAAACATCAGTGTAGTAGAGAATTCCGATGCTATAAACCATGTTTAGAATCAAAACTATTAAAATTACCGATGTCGTTGTAGGTTTAGGCATTAGGGGCAATGTGTTTTTGGCACACAAAAGGCACTTTAGCATCGGTGTTTAGGACAAAACTAATCTCATGAATATATAAGGGCAACATAAAATATCTGATGTCTAGAATTAAAGAGTAATACCATAGTAAATAGAGTGCTTTGGCAACGATATTAATTTTATTACAATTTTAGTCCATCCTTTAAGTAGGATATATCTTGAGATTTATAATGAAATGAAATGAATTAGAATGGTAATTTTAATAATTTTTTCGTGGGAATGTTTTTAGCCTTATGAGAGTGATGTCAATACTACTACTACGTCGTTTTGTTGGTGTGTTTTGGGCCTGCAGGCTGCATTCCCTAGAAATGTGATTAAATCTATCAAACAACTACATCTTGTCTCTTATCTTCAATAAATCTGAGACACTTGACCCCATTAGGCTGTTGTTGGGTGAGTCCAAATACCGTGTCTAGAGACGTCCGTTTCCCAAGCCCATGGCCTATTATATTATAAAGCAAGATGATTCATTATTTACAAAAGGGCCTAGCAGTCTTTCAATCAATTTCCCCCCGTCTATTCCGATCCAAAGATAATTGCATGCTCACATCATATGAGCTAACCCACTGTGCCACTATAGTTATTGCCCTATTTCATCATTGATTTTCTCTCAACTATCTTTTTACCAAAGCAAATAAAATTGAAGTCCAAAACCTAAAGCATTCATTGGGAAAACCACGCGTTTTTTGTAATATTATAAGACGATAAAATTTTATTAGATCAATAAGAATAAAGAGTACAAAAGACACTTACTGTGAAGGAAGTCATTTCAATAACAATATGGCAATTATGGGTAAAACTTCTTCAGTGACTTGGGCTAGCTAAAAAGTAGAAACGATCTAAAGAGAATCACACTCGAACATAACTTTTCTAAAACCTCTTTCAACCGCCATAATTTCCCTAATCTAATCTAGTTAAATCAAAGACAAAAACTAGTTGTTAACCGGCATGACTCTTTTAAAGAGACTAAGAACACATAGCAAACTCAACTAAGTTTATGGAATTATGGGAGAAAAAAAAAACTCAAAGTATCTGGACTTTATTAAACAAACTTGTAGGGGTCTTTTGTTCCAGCAGCCTGACGAATGGGCATGGGCTGCCATAAGAGGAAAATGAATAAAAATTCCTCGAGTGCCTAAGTTCAGAAACCAAGGTCCCAAAAGAGTTTTTGAAAGGTTTGATGAAACCTTAGAAAAAACACCCTTAGGTTCTTTTCACCAATAGCCGAATAAACATAATAAATTGATTCATGGCTTAACTTGAGGAGCTTGTGGCATGGGAGCTAAGCGTTCACGAGTTTAGCAATTTGAGAGAGAGAGAGAAACATGAGTTTCTTACAAAGACCGAAGGTTTAGAGTAGGACAGGGGAAAATTAGAACGATTTCTATCTCAAGGGAAGAAGAGAAACAAACGAAGAAGAAAATTGGGTGGCTTGAGTAAATTCCCAGTTGCTTGACAAAGCTTGGTCAGGCTCTGGATCATAATTTTGCTGGGTAGGAAAGGCTCCCTTTTATAGGCTAAAAGAATCCTAATTTTATCCAACTTTTCTCTCCCTTTTTCCATTGCTTCTTCTTACTTGATCTAATTTGGTGAAATTCGACTATCCAAGGTGCCTTGGTAAGGAACCCTTTGGGGTCCCAAGGATTTTATGCGGCTGGACCTCCTTATGAGGGTGAGGCGCCACTTGCTTTCCTTCGTGGTTTTTTCAAAATGGTGCTTACAGTAGAAACGGGAGATGGGTGGAGTCTCTTGTCTGCTGGGTATTCTTCTTCTGTTCATGGATTTCCTTTGGTTCCTGCAATGGCTCTTTGATGACTACCTTGGAACTCTAACAAGAGGAAGCATGATGCCAGCTTTTTCACAAGTCGCTGGGTTGGGCTTGTAAGCACATTATTGGATTATTAGGCTATTATTTTCAATGTTTGATAGGTTTCGTCAAGCTGCTGGAAATGGCTTTATTAGCTTTGGGTATTCTATTGATGTGGACTGGTCTAAGTGTTATGACAGGCTTCTAGATGTCCTCCTAAGGCATTGGACCATTTTTCCCTTTTCTCTCATGCTAACCCATGTATTTGGGCTCAAGGAATGGGCTTGAGTTTTAATGCCCCCAAGTGGCTTAAAACTTCCGCTCCTCGAACCCTCAATGGGCCCCTTGATCACTTGTTTTCTTCCATACCACAACATTCTCAGCAAGCCCCGGTAATTTTTTTCGTGGCTTGGGCCCATTTAAGCTTGTAGCATTGCCTGACATAGCGGTTCTTTGCTTGGCATTATGCTTGTGCTTGAGTTTATCATGCCACAATAAGCCATGATCGGGCTAAATAGCATCGGATTAAGTTGGTGAGCTTGAATTTATAAAGCCGGTGCATATTAATTCTTTTGCGCATGTTTGTTTGGCATGATGCATGGCCCATGGCTTAAGTGGGTGCGTCCCACAATTTTTCTTATATTTCTTTTGCGATCAATTTATTCGTGTTGGGCTAAGACTAAACTTGGGTCTAATCCTTGAATTTTTGGGCCTCAACAAAACTAAACCAAAATAATAATAAAAAACTAAAATAATGTCGACAAAAGGAAAACCAACTGTCGCTAATCTTTCTTCGAGGCATAACATATAGAGCGCCACCTAGTTACTCCAAGACCTTAATGCACCAATGAAAAGTGGATCTACCATGACCAACTAGCAACACCTCAAAAAGCAGTCCAAATCTAAAATAATAGATATGCCAAAAGAAGAATAAATCGATATAGATCTACCAACAACCAAAGATCTGACGAAATCCAAAGGATAACCCCCGGATCTGAAGCGTTCATTTCTCTTCCTATAAACCATGTATTTTTTAGGATCATGTATTAATGGCCATTCTGATGGGTCAACTAATTTTTTTTTTTTCACTAATGGACATTCTAATGCCCATTTTGCCCTTGACTTGATGTCTTTGTAACCGATTGAATAAATCATGCAAATTGAGATTCATATTGAATAATAAATCAGCTATTATGTCACACAAATCAACATTTACTTTACGATGATTTGTCAGTTGACCAAACCATGCAAATTGGAATTCATATTTAACATGAAGTGAGATTCATCTTCGATTTTTCGAGTTAACCTTGGTCTTAGAGCTTGCGGCAGATGGTGGGTCTCATTCTACCAACGTACCTAGCCTTGTTCATTTTTTTCTATCAACCTTCTCACTGACACTGGGTAACCAAGCTTCATTAGACCAGCATCCTATTAGTAAGGCAGCTATGCGTGCTTATGTTTACCTCTTTCTTTTAAAAAATAAAAAATAAAAATGAAGGAAATTGACTATTATCACCATCAACGTTGGAGTAAATTGGTGCCTCTCTTGTTCATTTTTATCTTTTACTTATGTGTCTACTGGGTATCAACTTATTGAGACCCACTTGGTAAAGTTGGAGAAGAATCAATTTTATTCATTGTTTTCAATGCTTTCAAATGAATAATAGCTGGGTGAAGGGCCAAATGATGGTGGCGGTTTGTCCACGGATTGTCTTGTGCAATTTGCTTGCATGCGGTAGGTGATTCCCACATAATCTCATCACCAAGCAAATTAAATCCCATTAATTAAGACACTAAAACTGATTAATTATTACCTCCCCATCTTGCTTTTGGAAACAAGAATCTTGATAATATAAGAGGCAGTTAAGTTGGTTGTTGTGGTAGTTGGTTTTTATATTGCAAAGAAGAATCTAAGCTACTTTGGCCATTTTGTAAAAGAAAAGGAAAGAAAGGCCCATGTGATATTTGGACAGACATAGTGAATGATGGTGCTAGCTGCACCTGCATATTGCTGTTTTATATATAACAAAATAAAAAGAATTCAGGATTTTTTTAATTAAAAAAAAAGGTAATTGGCTCTCTTGTCTTGGATATGATGCCTATTTGCTTGCTTGGTTGAGAAACTTGTGGCTTTTTTCTCATGGAGATTGCGTAAAGGTGCAAACAATTTGTTTTGAATATGGGCATAAAGAGTGATTATGCAAAATAGCTATATTTGGGAAATTTGGTCCCTCTGTCCAACCAACAATATGCATGCGAACTTGAGCATTATAATGTTCATGATTTTGTTTGGTTTACATTTCTTTTTCACTTGGAAACACTTCCTGAATCTATGGGGAACTATTCAAGTTCTAACTACCACACCCAACCGAATTATAATTTGGCCCCAAAATTGGGTAACTGGCCAATTGAAGATCCTTCAATCATTTTGTACCCCTCCATATTATTATGATTCAAGGACAAGTTCTCCTTAAATGAACTTCCCCTTATTATGCATGTAGCTTGCCCCTCCCACCCACCTTAATTACTCCCAGCCAAAACTTTATGAGGGGTTGCTCTAAATTGAAACCTCAATCTTAATTAGGTTAAGCATCCATCGTTCACATCTTAAAATAAAATACAACGTTTAGTAAGCAGTTCTACTACTAATAGCACCAATGTCTTTTATAATAAAACCGCACACTTTCAAGTTTCATAATAAAATACAATATACATAAGCAGTAAAGACAATATTGATATTAGTAGGAGTGGGTCACCGACTAATCCAACTACACAAAAAATATTATGAATCCATCATTCTTTTTAATTCGTGCGCTAATATTGCAAATTTATTTAAATTGATATTCAATTTAACTGTAATGAGATTCCTCGGCACCGTCACATTTGCTTTGGAGAAAATATATGTAGCTTTTTAACCTCTCTCTTTTTTTTTGGGTCAAAATGTAGCTTTTTAACCTTGTCTATTATGTTCATTTCTAAAGCAGCCCTGCTTCACTGACGGACTTGTCCTCCTCTCGCTCTAGTCAAACTTCCTTACAGTTCCATGTCCCTCCTCCCCCGTCCACTTATTCCAAAGTGCAAGACTTTGTTCCAGAAACTCAGTCATTCTAGTAAGCTTTTGCAAACCAGCAGCCCAACAATGTGAATCCTCATATTCCAACTTATGGCACTTTGATAGTGTGTATTAGAAAATTCTCTTTCTCTTTTCTAACTTTGACAAAAAAAATAAATTTTAAATTTTTTTAAAAAAAAAAGAAAAAAGGAAATTTTAATTGAATTATACATGACCTCAATTATTTAAATTATTTTTCATGCATGGGCCACATAGGCCTCAAAATTTGACCAACCAGATGATGTATTAAGGATCTATTTCAGATTAGAAGCTCACATGGAGGCAAAGATCGCAGATAAGGATAGGAATGGACGTATACGCAAGCAATAAGTAAATATTTGGTGGGGGCACAAGTTTCTCTGGTCTCCTACCCACATGGATATATGGTTGTATATGTTTATCTTTCTTGAATTCTCTCGCCCACATGTAGTGTGATACCCTGTATTCATATGGGTATATAGCCATCTTTCTTGAATTCTCTATCCCATATGTTAATGTGACATAACATGTGATAGGATCTCTTTGGAGCTCCTTTCAAACAAGTGAGCTATCCTTTTAACATCCCCATTCCCAAATGGACACAGAGCATCCTTTTAACATGTATTAGTAACATACATTAGGAAGAAAACGATCATTAGACTGAGTTAATATAGGAAGATGTATATTCAACTAGTCTAACTCAAATAGCATAAGCGTCACGTGTGATAAAAATTTCTCTTTTAATAAAAGGTCTTGGTAATACATGTATTGACCACATTAATAGTTACAATATTACATCTTTTGCCAAGTATGATTTACAAGACACCCACTTATGTAAGCGGATTCTACATCTATAAACGTTTTGAAATAGCTAAAAGTGTTGTAGGCACTAGAAAAATTTCTAATAGTGTTTGGCAGAAAAACTTAAAATACTTCTTACTCATAAAAATATTTTCTAAAGAAGCATATACAAGTTGTTTCTTTATGAAGCGCTGTGATTTTTAATAAAATTTCTACGCGTGCTTAACATAAGTACTTTCAAACCTTTGCATCTTCTAGAGCTTTTCATGCTTTCATGGGGTTAGAGACCATAGACCAATGGCTAGAGGTCAATTATCTTGATGCAATTCGATCCGCTAAAATTTTTTCAGGACAGAAGGCGGCCGTTTAGACTCTGTGTGTGTGAGTAAGAAAAAAATGCTTGTAGGGCATGGAATTGCATTAATTTGTCTCAACAAACTGCAGTTTACAAGTCTGACTGGAGTTATTAACTTTGAATCCAACAATCAAGGCTAGATTGGAGTTGGAATTTTCCGTAACGACCAGGACAGTTCTCCCATAAATAAGTGCCTATAAACCATGAGGGCAACATCAGCATGAAATTTGTGGTGGAAAGAGAGCCTTCAAATTTCCATGATTTTAAAGTCATCTACCAAAGTAAAGTCGGCTCAAGTGGCAATTTGTACAATTAATCCTAGCTAGAGAAGTTAGTTTTAACCTACCCATGTGTTAATATTTTGTTCTTTTCTCTCTTTTCTTTCCTGGCAAGCAGCCCTTGTGATAAATTGGCAATATGATTCTTGAAAATTTTAATTATGGTTATATAATTAAGGCTACCCCAATTCAATTTTTAGGTGTATAATTCATTGCAAGTATTATGGCATATTCAGCAGCCAACTGCCAGTTGTAATCAATTCTTCATTTAGATTGGAAATTGGATTCCACAAAATGAATACTTTTCTTCTTTCTTTCTTTCTAAATTTAATTCTAGTTTACTCATTTGTTTTTTTTAGTACAAGTGATAATCTAATCTACAAGAGAGGGGAATTTTTCACACACACACACACAAAACTATGATGCCGTGAGAATTCGAATCTGAGACTTCTGATATGCAGTATTAGATAATTTATGAAAAACTTGAGTGAAGACCTCTTTATTGCATGAACGAATGAGCAATAGACAAACATAACATGTTACGTGTACTCATCCTACCATGTAACAAGAAAGTCCTCTCACGTAAGTTTTACTCAATTTACACATGATTAAGTGTGACGACCCTCAGGTAAACAACAAATTTAAGGAACTGCTTTGTTGAAAATACAAAGTAAAATGCTTAGGCTTATTACAAGCCAAATCGAAACGTTCCAATAGCATAGGTCAAACACCTTTGATTATAATAGTTAATTTTGGATATATTTTTTAATAATATCATACATAACATGAAGCCAAAAGAAGATGTCAACGCATTGTTAATTGGGGGCTCAAAGATTGAATCAACCATATGCAAGTTTGATCGCTTAAATTAGACACTTGTTCTACGTAGGATGTCTTTTTCTTCCAAGAGAATGAATGATTAAATTATTGATCTTCATCCCACGATATAATATAATGATTTAAATTCTTTATTTTTTATTTTTAAAGATCCTCCTTGAGAATGTATTTCTAAAGATCAAATTCAAAGTAGAATTCGTTCAACAACTATCTTTCATTCCTTTGTTTTTTAATCAATAGGGAGTGAAGGAATCAAATTTAGAAACTCTTTCACTGTTAAAAAGAGAATTAACACAAAACGAATGGATTTAGGGCATGTTTGATAATTATTTTATTTTTTGTGTTACAGTTTAGAGAAAAAAGATGGAGAATGAAAGTGAGAATGGGAGTGGAGATGAAATTGAGAGGAGTTGATGGGAGGAATGAATAGCAAAAGTGAAAACAAAAACTAAAAACTGAAATCTGTTTCAAATTGTTTTCACTTTTATTACTCATTCCTCTCATCCTCACTTTTATTTTCCTCTATACTATAGCACAAAAAAAATTTAAAAAAAAAACTAAAATTGAAATGATTATCAAACGGACTCTTAGATTTTGAGAATTTATAACTAGTTAGGGATTTTGAACTACAATTACTTCAAAGTTAAAAGGCATGAATTATGAATTTATAAGAAACCAAATGTATGATCTTGGAAATATATGAGTGTGACAAAATCCAAACTAAATTATGCTTTCCCAAGATGCCAAACTCATCTTTTTAATCTCCATCCCACCAAACAAACATGTTAAACAAGATGATGAGCAAGCTTAGTTCACTGAACATCCAATTTTCCAAACCCACTAATAAAAACCCTCCAGACAAAAGCAAACAGCCAAATTCAGGTTCACATGGACGGTGGATGGCTGGCTCCTTTTTTTTTGACTTGGAGAATAAATCAGGCCAAAATGATGAGCCTCACATGGCTGCGAGTGACCTGCACGCTCTAATCACAGGCCATCATGAACCCAATGTCAGGCTGGTCCCGCATGCATCAAATCCCGACCCCACCACCTACGTGGTCACTAGCTATTGGTCCACGTTTGAGGTCGTATCTAAAATTCAATCACAGTGGTATCGCATGCACATGGGGAGCTAAAGATTTCCTGGATGTCACACCAATGATGACCCAGCAGTCCAAACCACAATTTTTTATTTTATTTTTTTTCATATTTATTTTGTTCCATGGATTATATTTTTTGATAATATCCTAATTTATGAATTTGTAGGTAAGTTTCCTTTGTACCTTTCATTGATGGATTTTCTTTTTCTTGAATGACCATTTTAAAAAAAGAAATTGCACTCTGGGATCGGATGTCTTCAAACTTATTCTCATTTGGACTATAAGGGTTGCAGTACGAATTGGTACTCGATACAAACACCTAGAAATAACACATTCGAAGAATCGTCATGACATGACTAATGCAATATTTTAAGATCTAATTCACGGTTTGATTAATCTAATACATATTTAGTACGCGTTCGTACGTACTATATAAAAGTTGCATCGCTTCACCTCTCTTGCTCTATATAATGACAAAAGATCACTGGAAAATGTAAGCTTCCCGCCCCAAATTGGACCCCTATATCTCATTCGAATTTTCTTGCAACATATGCAAAGTCTACCACAAAATCCACCCTTCCCCTTCTTTTGATGTAAATAGTTTGATGTGTTGACAAACAGAGAAGCTTCCTAAAAAATTCGAAAAAAAAAAGGAGAGAAAACCGATAAAGGGTAGGGTAATCAAAATCATTATCACCATTCACCAGCTAGTTTCTAATGGGTATCCAATGTAATAATAATTGCACAGTAGATTGAGAGAAAAATGACAGTGAATCATGCAACTAAGAAATAAAAACTTTATGAGTAATAGGAAAACCTACCCTACTTATATCATATCGTTCAAAATCAGTTAACTTTAAATACGTGCAATCACTTACAAACTACTACGTTAAAAAATTCAAAAATTAAATTATTTAACTCCAAATACATGCAATCACATGCAAACTAATACATTTGAGCTCACAATTTATACCATACTGATTATTTTACCGGTGGGCCATCCGTGTAGGTTGCATGCAGCTAAAGAAAGTTAGCTTAAAGTGGGACAAAAGGTGACAAAAAAACACATATGCATGCATGTAATTATGCAAATATAGGTTGGGTTTTGGCAGAAGTAAAGATAATGGAGTTTAGTCTACGACTCTAATTAAGGAATTGGAGTGAGGGTGTGGCTCGAGATTAATTGAAGTAGGTTTGTTTGTGTTTACGGTTAGATTAACTTAATTATATTGTTATTGTGTGTTTTGGGCCCCACTTACAGTTAAAGCAAGGCGGGGTATATGGGCCGCTGATTACGGGATTAAGTGGGTCCTACAACCCACGTTGGATGCTCTCTCATCACTGTCTTCTTGTTTTGTAGGCCTTCCCTGCCTCATTGCTCATTAGGATTAGGTGTCTACTTTTTTTACTTTGGGCACCCTCTCCTCCCTCTTGCTTGCTTGCTTGCTTGCTTGCACCCACCCACACGCTTTTCTGGTGCACTATGCTTGCTTAGATCTCTTATTAGCTAGTGGGGCTTTAGATTGTACTGCATATGTGTATCCTTCTCGTGCCCCATGAAATCTTGTGTGGGCCCCCAGAGAATGTCCTCAAATCACAGCCGCTGATCACGCCTCAACTTCAGACTGACTCAAAGTCACTCTCTCTCTTTTGAGTCCAGATCTAAACAAACCCCTTTACTTTTCTCGTGTACCCAATTAAGGATTCAAGATTACATTTCATGCCTAATAGCCCTACCTCCTCTTCTGTGATGTCACATGACCTTACAAATGAAGTTAGCATATAGTAGCTTCAATGTTATTCAAAGCATATACATAAAGCGAAGAAATAGACCAATAATTCAGATATAAAAAAGAAGAAGAGACATGTAATTCAAGTATAGAAGAATGAATTATGAACGTGACGTTAGCGATGAATTCAAACATTTCCATTCAAATTTTACGACACAAAATATCCGAATTTGCCTAATAAACATAATTTGTGGATGTCTCCCGTAATTTGACAAATCAGCATTGCCTATCTTATTCATGGTTTTAGTTAGTTTCTTCCGCAAAAGCGGTACGCATGAAACATCATGTGGGTTGTGAGAACGTGCCTTGACAAAAGACTAAGCAAAACTAGTATTAAACATCATTAGGTGTGGAGCAAAGGAAAAATTGAACAACCTCTAAATAAATTTTCCGGGAAAAATAGAGAAGAGAAAAGAAAAGAAAAGAGAAGAAAAAGGTGAAGATACCGACACTCGCCTACAAGAGCTTGCATAAGCACAACCTCCCATCAATTGGGAAATTGGTGAAGAACACAGGCAGGCCCCACACTTATCAGTACAAGGTGCAATACAATTAGAGAGTGACATACAAGCGTTAGAGAATGAGAGTGGGGATGAAATTCATTTTATTTCTAGTTCTACATTTATGATGGGTTGAGTCTGAAAATTCCAAATATTGCCCCTAAAGCCACCTCCATAAGTAGTCGTTCACTCCCTTCTTTAATCCCTCACCCTATCAGTACCTCACTGACTCTCTCTCTCTCTCTCTCTCTCTCTCTCTCTCTCTTTCCTTTTTCTCTCTCACTTTCTGTTTGTTTCTAGGGAAACTTCAGAAAAGAAAAATGGGTGTGGTGAGTGTTTCTGCTTGCCTTGCCTCTCTACTCATCTCACTAATGTGGGTAGCTGAAGCAAGAATCCCAGGGGTGTACAGTGGGGGTGCATGGGAAGCAGCTCATGCCACCTTCTACGGAGGCTCTGATGCCTCTGGCACCATGGGTAAGTCAAAAAGCTCTCATTTTCTTTCAATGCACGCATTCCCTATATTTCTAGGAAAAATTGAACAAAACCAGTCAAAGATCTACAGCCAAGAACTTAATTAAGCTAGCTTAGTATTAATTAACCAGAACTTGTATTTTTCAGGTGGGGCTTGTGGATATGGAAATCTCTACAGCCAAGGCTATGGCGTGAGCACAGCTGCACTGAGCACTGCCCTCTTCAACAATGGCCTCAGCTGCGGTGCCTGCTTTGAAATCAAGTGTGCAAACGACCCAAACTGGTGCCACTCTGGAAGCCCATCAATTTTCATCACTGCCACCAACTTCTGCCCTCCAAACTTTGCTCAACCAAGCGACAATGGCGGATGGTGCAATCCTCCCAGGCCGCACTTTGACCTGGCCATGCCCATGTTTCTCAAGATTGCCGAGTACAGAGCTGGAATTGTCCCTGTTTCTTACCGTAGGTTAGTAAAGCTCACATGCTCTGTTCTTTATGCTCTGTTTTTAGTTTTGGTTATTATTCTGTTTCAGCAATTTGGACATTTCTTAGAGTAAATTAATACATTGGTTTTTTTTATTTATAAGTAAATTAATACATGGGTTACTTTTCAAAAACAAGCTTAAATGCATTGATTTTAGGTAGACCACTTTTTATGCTCTGTTTGTAGGTCAAATCTTGTTTGTGGATATTTTTCCGAGTAAATTAATACATGGGTTTGCTTTTAAAAAAACAAGTTAAATCAATTACATCACTTTTGTATAAAGTATTGTTGTGATCTTTCTCTATCTTGTGGGTCAGACTTGTGGTACAGAATGAGTTGGACTCTGGTCTGGGTCTTTATTGCTTTTTGCAGAATGTCATGGTTTCTTTCAAATCTAATTACTGACCATGTGTCACCACAGAGAGCTCACTTGGATTTTAGTTATTCGCATTTTTTTTTGTTTTTTTTTTCTATGGTGGTTGGGTTTAGTTAATTTCGAGTCTTTGACGTTTACTGGTCACTTTCAGCTGTCTGGCTCTTGCCCAATTGGTCCCAAACGCTGAAAGGAAATCTAGTGTGGGCAACATGAATAATTAACTCACAAGAAACACTCTAGTTTTAACATAAGCTACTAGATTTCATCGAAGTTTCTCTGCTGCCATATGCCATCCTTGGCCTTACTCTAGGCCTATTGTTATCCACTACAAGAGCATGCGCCTTAACCTTCGTAAGGCGCATGATCATAATTTACTCTTTTTTTTCCTTCTATATGATCATGTGACGAAGAATGTCTGTGTCAAAATAAGTTGTAATATGTTAGATAGTTTGACATATTATAATTGAGTGATTAGTAAACGTGATACAAATAACTTTATTTATTATGAATTGACAATTTGATAGCACACTATGTCAAATTCTCAATTAGGGTTGGTATGATTTTTAATTGTAAAGAAAAACTTGCATTAGCTACCAAACCTAGCTTTTCCCTGGATTATGGTCTATGGTCTACGGCACGATCTGGACCGTACGTACTCCTTTTTGACTACTAAATCATATGCGCGTGTAAGTCTCAGTTTTGTACGTAGAAATCAAAGACCATACCCAGCACAGTTCCCAAAAGTCCGAGACCCGTTGATCAATGTGGAAAAGGGCATTTGATTGACGCCCACCTAAAAACACGGTCCGCGATCCACGTAAACTTTCACCAGGTCGAAATCACGAACATACCCTTATACTTTTTGACTTTTTGCGCAGGGTGCCATGCCGCAAGCGCGGAGGGATCAGGTTCACTATCAACGGCTTCCGTTACTTCAACCTGGTTTTGGTAAGCAACGTCGCGGGTGCAGGGGATATCGTGCGGGTGAGCGTGAAAGGATCCAAGACTAGCTGGATGAGCATGAGCCGTAACTGGGGTCAAAACTGGCAGTCAAACGCCGTTCTGGTTGGTCAATCGTTGTCCTTCAGGGTCAGAGGCAGTGACAGGCGCACTTCCACCTCATGGAACGTTGTTCCGGCCAATTGGCAGTTCGGTCAAACATTCACCGGGAAGAACTTCAGAGTCTGAACAAAAACAAGAAAAAGTCCACATATTTACGATTTTCCCGCCATAATATATGTTTTTCCAATTTTACCCTTTCTTGGCGCCATTGTGGTGTTTTTACTAGATGCTGTTTTTGACTGGGTGTTGGAGAATGTGAAAGTGTGTTTAGTGGGGAGGGGGTTCGGGGACAACTTTGACTTTTTGGGTTGGTGTGATTTTGTGAGTGTGTGGACAGTGGAGGAGGGGCAGTAGGGTAAAAGTAAAAAGACAGGGTAACAAGTGTAAGGGAAATTAATTATTAAATTAAAAACCCAAGTGAGGAAATTGTAGAAGAGGAGGTTGAGGCGGCTGCAGAGAATTTGTAGCCCGCACCCTATAAATACTGGCAAAGCTAAAGTTGTAGTATATTATTATGATTTATATGCATGAGAAATGTATTTCTAGTAGTAACTTTGTTATTTTCTTGTTTTGTTTTGATTTACTTGGAAAGTATATTTGGTTTGTTTCAATGGAACTTGGCTTTTTGTTAGTGGGTTTTGGCTTAATTCAACCAGCTTTACACGGTTTATATTGGATTTGAAGATGAAACGGATTTGTAGCTCAAGTGTTTTAGACTATTTATCTCTGCATTCAAGGTTTTAAGTTCGATTTCCGTTACCCCAACATCGCTGTTATTGGAAAATAAATTTTGCATTTTGAGATATTTCCTGTTTATTTACTACTTGAAATATTTACAAAAGCTAAAGATTTTTGAACCCCACAAATATAATGGTAATTTTAATGATTTATGATGGCAAATGGGTCAATCGGTGAATGTGCACTAACCAAACACATGGGTGGGGTTGTGGGTATTTGATTTTCGCTTGGCTAATAAGTTCTTTTCGAACATCTGCTTCTGTGCTTTACAGAACAGACACCTTTGGATTCTAACAACCCCAAAAAGTAAAACCTCTCAGTGCAGTGGGCTTTGGATGCCTTGTGAAAATTTCTTTTCAAGAGGGAATCTGATCTTGATAATTTCTTGCTCATCACAAGGAACAACTTTTGGCGTTTTTGTTTCAATGGGTTGACATTCAAGACCTTCCAATCAATTAGTTAAATGAGTACATAAACAAATGTTTGTTGGTATAAGAACAGAAACATACATTATTCAGAGTTTAATATCAATATAGATGCTCATAGCCTCACTGCAGTACTGCAAGTTATTGATTTCCACCATAAAATCTCCTTTCCGGCTGGTGGTGGCTACTAGTTCCAGCTGCATGCTTCTTTGCCATAGCAACAACAGCATCAGCATGCCTCTGCCCCGCACGATGATTATTGAAATCTGTCTCACTAAGACAGACCACATTACATATAGCACAAGTCCTTAAAGTATGGGGTGCTGCCCCACTTTCAAGAACCTTCCTTCTCTTAGTTTCCAAATCCTCTACAGGTTGATAAGCAGCTTTCCTCTTACTATTTTGTCCAGGGATGGGTTTTTTGCCTTTCAACTTATCCATGTTCATCTTGTGTTTTTTTCCCAATTTATGCTTATCAAGTACCTCCTTGGTGTCGCAATAAACATTGCATATGTCACAATGAAGTTTTGGAGTACCATTTCCAGAAGCCCGAGAAGTCGGAGTACCATTTCCAGAAGCCCAAGCAGTCGGAGTACCATTTCCAGAAGCCCAAGCAGTGGAGTTGCTCCACAAGGCGGCATTCGGATTTGCAGTAGCAAAGTGTCCTGTCCCAATTGATGGCACTGAGATACCCTAAAAGATGGGAGGGTGGTTAATTTTGACATGAACAACAATAAAGTGAATACAACACAGACATGCATTGATCGATGTAATCTGAATAACACCATAAATCATTCTTCCATCAATTGACTTTAACCGCTAACAGTTTGATTTTGTGAAAGCAGACAACACGTTAGATCTTCGGACAACAAAACACAAGACGTTATAACTTTAATGCAGAAAACAAAAAATTGCAACCAAATAATTGCAGTGGAGAACTCCATAAAGCAACTGACAAGACTAGCATTGAAGTACAAAACCAGGCCAAATAACTACAGAATGGAGAAGAAAATGTGAAAAGAGAAGAAGAAGAAGTAAAAAAGAACAAAGCTTCCTAGTTTTGCTCTCAGAAACTCATTTTGGCTCACTTTGCCCCTCAAACTACACCTCAGGTTTTCAAACACCCAGCGACATTCATCTCTCTCTTCTCTTTCCCTCGTCTCTATTCTCTCCCATGATTCAGCCATATTCCTGTCTCACTCTTCCAAGGATGGAGCCATGAAAGCGGGATGGGCTGAACTAATTTCTTTTCCTCAAGGACAAATGCATATGCATAGATATAAATGTATTTCTATAACCAAAATTTATTAATTAAGTCTAATTAACAATGTATAACAAGATTCGACAAACTTATACCTTAAAGGCAAACAAGAGAAACAGCAAGTGACACAAGGCCCACAAGCTAACTGACCACATATCAAGAAGGGCACGCCCAACAGACAGCACAAATGAAGAAAGGCTACAAGATGATACATACGAGGAAAGACTACTAGAGGATACAGCCAGGAAACAATATACTAGTACAGAAACTAACAAAAACTAGAAATACAAAACCCAACAACTAATAGATACAAAGACTATTCACAAGCTTATCAGTACTGAGGAAGGAGAGAAAAAACGAAAACCAGAAGCTGTGCTGCTAGAGTGTGGAGTAGGCTGGGCTAAAAAGCTAAAAATTCTAGAAATGATATTTTTTTCCTAAGATGACCTGGGCTAGCCCCCACACTGTACTGTCCCTGCTCTCTTCTGTGCTTGATTTGCTAAATACATAGGTACGGATTTTTGCTCTTATTTATTTGAGATTTCAACTATTCTAAGCAGCAACATAAACTTTTTCTGTTCCTTTGCATGATTTTCCGAAGAAGGAAGTGGAGAAGGGAAACTTGTGTGGCTATATAAGCTTGCTTTAAAACTTGGAAATAAATCCAGGGTTTTGGAAATGAAGGGCCCATTTGATAACAATATTGTTTTTAGTTTTCAGTTTTCAAAAAATCAAGACAGATCATGAAAGCAAGGTGAGAAATGAAATGATAGATAATTGTATTGATCAACAATTAAATTCCACAAATCAACATTTAAATACACACATGAAAAGCCCTGCCAGACCCGTTCCTTACCATCTTCCTTTACTTCCCTCACCTCTCCTTTAAATATCACTCCTGTAACCCACTCTATCACATTAATACCAACACAAAAAGGAAACAGAATAAAAAGTGATAACAAAATCACAGAAATCTACCTAAAACAGATATTCAGCCTTTTTTCCAATTCCACCAAAACTAATTAAGGATGAACCTTCCCTGACAGAGAGTTTGATGTTCAAAAGCCTCACTGCACTTGCTTCTCAAATGTGATTTGATGCCTCAGTTTACTTGACAAGGTTAACTGACCTTGTCGCACGTTTTTCTAGGGTGGGTTTTTGTTTGGGTGGGAGATTTAATATTTGGAGTTTATCTTGATTAGTACTTTGTTGCTTTGTTTACCATTGTATTTCTTTGTT
This sequence comes from Prunus persica, assembly GCF_000346465.2. Lineage (NCBI taxonomy): Eukaryota > Viridiplantae > Streptophyta > Magnoliopsida > Rosales > Rosaceae > Prunus > Prunus persica. The sequence continues at coordinate 5,161,152 of NC_034014.1, forward strand.
GCCCCTGTTTCTGGAAACTTTTCAAGTTTGGTTATTAATGCAACGAATTTACACTAATTAAGGACTCTGAATGATCACAATATGGAAACTAGTTGAAGTCAAAATTTGCTAACATTCATGTACATACATATTGAGGCATTTTACACACCCTTCCAAACCAATTTTATACGCTCAGTGTCTTATTTCAATCTTGGGGAGCTGCAGATCCAATGGGTAAGAAAATGAAGTTATGGCCATCTGTCTTTGAGAACACAGAAACAACAACGTTAATGCTGCCATGGCAATGGCCCTTTTGCAAGCACCCCAAGACACTTTCCTTCCAAGCTAGATAGTATGTTCAGGACTGTAAATTCAGCGTTCTTTGATCCCCTTGATGGGGTTGAAACACCTGAGCTGTTATTCACAAACTCATCACTAGAGTCAACAAGTTTTACAATAGTCTGAGGACTACTTTGATAGGGAGTCCTTGGAAATGGTGGTCTATGGGGCAAGGTCAGAGAGGCTGTGTTTGGAGCCAAAAGAGAGTGACGCATAGCAGGCAGGAAGATAGAGAGAGATGAGAAAGAAGAGAGGGAAGAGAGAGGATGTTGACAGACCAATATGTGCATCAAACTTTACCACGTAGGGACCACATCAACTTGGTCAATGGAAAAGACTATAGACTAGAAGGAATGGGGTATTTTGAAACATGAGGTGTAGTTTGGAGGAGAAATGAGTTCCAGGGGAAAAGTGAGACACGTAGCATAATTGGGGAGCAAATGTGTAATTAAGCCTAATAAATATTCTTCCATAGTTTTAATTTTGGAAAGCAGACAACACGTTAGATATTCAGATTCATCTACCATACATATGTTAGACAACCCCTGGCATATATTAAGCTTACAACAGGGACTAAAAATCTATGCGTAGATGTACGTTTAACCCATGACACATTTGCTCCCATACACACGAAAAGTGAATCCACCCTATTAAACACTCTTGTATCAATACAGTCCTGGTATGGTAGAGTGTAGATCAGTTGTGTCTTTACACTGGATATGTTCAGATAAATTTCTGATAGACAGGGTGTGATCTCTAGTTTTCTACATACAAATTCATAAGACGAGGGATTCCAAACTTCAGTTTTTTTTTTTTTGTGTGGGGGAAGTCCTCAAAACTCAGTTCAACCATAGTTACCTATAGAAAAGACAACCATGTACAACCTTTAACAAGTACAACAGGAGTTTCCGATTAATCCCTTTTCTGTTATTTGAATATCCAATAAGTACTGGAACAACCAGAACAAATGTAAAAAGAAAATTCATGAGAAGGCTCATCCCAATGGGTCAATGGCAATATATTTACTCAAAAATCCAGATCACACATTCAAACTGACATTGAAATGCACCATATGTATGTGGAAATTCATGATCCAAGCAAAACCAAAGTAAATTAATTTAAGTTGTGAACAACAAGAATACCATTTGCTGCAGGTTGACCTCATGCTGCTCAAGACCTTTCTTGTGCTCTTTCTTAAGATCATTCCATTGAGCTTCAAATTTCAACAAGGCTCTGCCCTGCTCTAAGAATGCCTTCTCAAGGTGGTACCTTAGGTCCTGAAAGTTTTGATGCAATTTTGCTATTTAACAGCATAAAATGAAAAATAAAGCTAGTAAGCTACTACAGGCCACAAAACCGGACTAAAAGAAATGAAATTGAAAACAGGAAGCCCTTTTCGAAGGCAAAGGGCAACATGGGCATCAAATTGAAACTCAGACTCACCAATGGCTTTATCCATTTCTTCTGAACAGCTAGCCATTTCAAACCTGAAATACAAAAACACAGCTGGGTTTGGTGTTTTTTTGGCCGGCTATGCTTGTCTACGAAATTGCAATTGGTAGGAACTTGGAACCCACATGAAAAATAAGTGTTCTGGAAAATTGGGCATCAGAGCATTTGATTGAAGCTCTTAACTAGGAAAAAAACAGAGAAGGAAACTGGGTTTAAAGGGCGATTAAAGAAAGAGGAAGTAAAATGGTACAGTCAACTATGTGAGAATCTGTAGCTGGGTTGGAAATTGAATGCAGTAAAGTGCAGTGTGTTGGGTTTTTGAAGGAAGAAAGAAGTGACCAAGCAAACTTCGTTTCCTCCGCCCACCAATTAGCTCTCTTGCATGTATGCATGAAGAAGAGAGCTGGGTTTTTTTGGCTAAGAAGAGAGCTGGGTTTTGTACCAGGAAATTCTCAGAAATCTGCGAACAAAATTTCTGCACTTTTTACCTGAGGAAGTGTACTGTGTTGGACAGAGTCAAAAGTGTTTCTTAACGAGGAAGAAGAAAGAGGGCTGGTCTTCGGCCCAGGCCCACCAACATGTATGCTGATGGGCCAAGCCACTTTCCTTCTCTGCTTTTAGAAATGAAAACCCTTTAAATTGACTTAACCAGCAAGAAAGGGTGTTAATCGCTGGACATTAGCATTTTGATTTTAGGCATTGAAATAAGTGAGAGGAGCAAAAACAACGAAAAAACTGTTTAGATCAGGTATCCTATTATGCAGTCTTTAATGTTTGTTCTGCTAAGATTTGAATATTGATTTGGAATGGAGTTTGGTTTCTTGTATTACAATTAAGGTTTCTTGAATTCGAGGTAACAACGGTTCGATCTCATCTATTTTAGTTTTTCTTGATTTGCAGAGCCGAGGATCAACTATGGCGTACATGTTTGTTCTAAATTTTTTATACGGGTAATAACTTTGGAAAAGTAAAAAATACAAAATGAACAATAGAGACTCAGATAATGGCCTAATAGTAATGGATAACGCTATAAACTATTCTTATCGATAAACGAAATTCAAGGAAAAATAATTATATAAAAAAAGGATTTTAGTAGATATTTAAAATTAATAATTATATATATATTTAAAGGAACAATATAACTGCGCGGCTGTACTATTAATTTTTTTTATTATAAAAAAGGGAGTGTTTTTTTTTAAAAGGAGTCTAGCCGTGCGGCTATACTATTATATAGTTTTTTAGAAAGAACCCGCGTGTTTTAGAGTATAGCCGTTCTGCTATAACCCATAAATAGAATATTTCAAACGTATAGCGGCTATACTTTATAAATAGAATTTGTTTAAAACAGTATAACCGCGTAGCTATACCCATTAAATAGCATAATCTGAAATTCTCTTTTTTAATTACGTTACTTAGTTGTTATGTTTTAGTTATCATTTACTTAGTGAACAATTATTATTTAAATATTTAAATATATTTTATTTTTATTAAATAATTTGTGAGTATTTGTGTACAATACGTGATTTTTTTGGTGGATTGTTGAAAATTTTGTAAAACACACTTGTCTACCTTTTTAGTGATACGTGTTTTTTGTGTACTTTTTTTAGAAGAGTATAGCCGTGCGCGCGGCTATACCCCATAAATAAATATTTCAAAAATAGAGCCACGCAACTATAAGCTATAAATATATCTATATATATATATTTTTTATGAAGTATAGACGGGGGGCAATACCCATTAAATAGCATAAGGTGCCAATCCAGCGAGTCATAGAGACCCCCATCACATCGTCAGCTAATAAGGTGCCAATCCAAGCTGGAGTAGAGTCAAGAGGCCATACGCCCAGATCACCGTTGTAGCTCGCCTGGGCTAGACTGTCAGCCACACAGTTCTGTTCACAGTAAACATGATTTACACAACAATTTCCAAGTTGTTCAACAAACTTTCTGCAGTCTGAGAGCACTCCAGCAAGAGGATGAAAGCTAGGGGTCTTAGACCTTTGGAGAAGCTGTACTGCAGTCGCAGAATCCATTTCTACCACAAGGTTAGAGATACCTCTTTCTGCTGCCAATTTGAGGCCATCAGCATCCAAGATCTGGCCTTTGCCTAGATTAATTGTAAAACCTGTGACCCAATCCCTTAAAGAGTTTTGAATCACACTTCTAGACCAATAGCTCCGTTAGAACTTTTCCAAGACGCATCTGTTAAAATATGAATATGGTTTGAATGTATTAGGTTAACTTTATTCATTTCCATAAAGAGGTATATATAAGAGTTTACAGGCTGCTATACAAGGAATTAGATACAGTAAAGAATTAGGAAAGTATCTTCTAATTATACAATGATTTATCAACTATATAAAATAGGAAAGTAAATCCCTTAATTAAGCAAGGAAGTAAATCTCTTTGATTAATTAGGAGACACACGTCAACACTCCTCAAGTTGGTGCATATATGTCACCAATGTCCAACTTGGTAAGTGAGTCATAAAATACTCTTCTACAAACAATTTTGGTTGAGATATCTGCCAACTGATCTTCTGATCTTACGAATGGTAGGCGAATGATCTTCTTCTTAAGTTTTTCTTTGATAAAACGTCTATTCACCTCAACGTGTTTAGTTCGATCATGTTGAACTGGATTATGGGCAATATCAATGGCTGACTTGTTATCACAATGTAACTCCATTGGCTTTTCTGGTTTGAACCCCAATTTTGTCAATAGTCTTCTGATCCATAGTAATTCACAAACTCCGTGAGCAATTCCTTGATACTCTGCTTCAGCACTAGATCGACAAACTACATTTTGTTTCTTACTTCACCAAGTGACTAGGTTACCTCCCACAAAAGTGAAGTAACCTGAAGTAGAGCTTCTGTCAGTAACGGAGTCAGCCCAATCAGCATCTGTATATCCAACAACTTCAAAATCTCTATTTTTTGAGAACATTAACCCTTTTTCAGGTGCTAACTTTAAGTATCTTAAGATCTGATCAACTACATTCCTATAGGACACACTGGGTGAATGCATAAACTGATTAACCACACTCACAACATATGCAATATCTAGTCTTGTGTGGGCTAAATATATTAACCTTCCAACAAGGCATTAGTACTGTTTCTTATTGGTTTGTTCTTGATCCATGTCTTCACATAACTTGTGATTCATCTCAATGGATGTATCCACAGGTTTGCATCCAAGCATTCCTGTTTCAGTGAGAAGATCTAACACATACTTCCTTTGAGACAAAAAGATACCAGTTGTGGACCTGGCTACTTCAATTCCTAGAAAGTAGTTTAGATCTCCTAAATCCTTCATCTCAAATTACTGTGACAAATACTTTTGCAGTTTCAGTTGCTCTCCTGCGTCGTTTCCAGTTACGACTATGTCATGCACGTAAACAATCAATGCAGTAAGTCTTCTTCCATCACGCTTCAAGAACAAAAGGTGATATGCATTACTCTGTATATATCCAAAATAGTTCATGGATTTGGTGAATCTGCCAAACCATGCCCGGGGAGATTACTTTAACCCATACAATGACTTTCTGAACTTGCAAACTTGATTCTCCTTGTCACGACCTAAGTTACATCCTTGTGGCAAGTCCTTATATACTTCTTCTTCCAAGTCTTCATGTAAGAAAGTATTTTTTACATCAAACTGATGTAATGGCCAATCGAGATTTGCTGTTAGAGACAGAAGGACTCTAATAGTTTTAATCTTGGCTACTGGGCAAATGTTTATTGGTAATCTACCCTATACCTTTGTGTGTACCCCTTTGCCATCAATCTAGTTTTATATCTTTCAATGGATCCATCTGCTTAAAGTTTCACAGTATAAATCCACCTGCATCCCACTGTCTTCTTTCCATGAGGTAATGGCACGAGTTCCCATGTGCCATTCTTCTGGAGAGCTCGCATTTCTTCAGTCATGACTTCTTTCCATTTTGAGTCTTCTAGTGCTTTAGTTACACTGTTGGGAATGGGTATGTCAGTCAAATGCTTCACAAAGTGTACCCGTGACTCTGATAATCTGCTGATGGATACATAATTGTTGATGAGATATTTTCCTTTTGCATTAAGATCTGCTTCGTAGTGAACTAGAAGTTTTCCACGATTCTTCCGTTTTAGAATCTGATATGGCTCTGTGCCTTCTGAAATTAAATAATCATGGGATATTTTATTAATATTATCAGTTTCAGGAAAATATGTTACCTGAATGATGTCCTCAACAGGTGATTGACGTGGTACTAGAGCTAAAGAATTCCCCAGAGCGGGCAAAAAATCCTCAAAGTTCTCCTCTTGAGTTTGACAGCAGGGAGACGACCGATTGCGGTCCTCGGGCGACCGATCGTTTTGAAGCATATTCGGATTTCCAGGGGGCGACCGGTTGCTTTCAGGTAAAGTCAAATTTCTGGGGGGCGACCGGTCGCTTTCAACCTGCGACTGGTTGTTTTTAGGCAGTGACGATTCTAAAGGGAAAAATTCTGAAACGTGAGAAGTGTTGGCATTTGGATCTTCCTCCTGTACGGCTAAAAAATACATGTCGGATTCCCAGAACACAACATCCATAGAAGTATAGACCTTCTGACTAGGAGGATGATAACACCGGTACCCTTTCTGACGAGGTGCATAACCGATGAAAACACATTTTTCGACGTGGGGATCCAATTTGCTGCGTTGGTGATCATGTAAGTGGACGAAGACCACACAGTCAAAAATCAGGGGTTCCAGGTTTTTGGTAGCAGATATTTGGATATGGTGGTGGAGTGTTTCAAGGGGGGTTTGGAAATTTAGGGTACTGGAGGGAATCCTATTGATAAGGTATGTTGCAGAGATGACGGTTTCTCCCCGAAAGGGCCTAGGCATATTGGCACCAAAAAGATAGGCGCGAACTACTTCCAATAAGTGTCTATTCTTTCGTTCTGCCACACCATTATGTTGAGGGGTGTAAGGGCATGAGCGTTGATGAATGATGCCATGATCTTGTAAGAACTTATTAAGATCATGGTTGAGAAATTCTCTGCCATTGTCGGAATGAAGAACCTGAATTCTATTTTGAAACTGTGTCTCTACCGTTTGATAGAATTGTTGAAACTTGGAACTGACTTCCCTTTTGTTTTGAAAAGAGAAACCCATGTCATGTGTGTGCAATCATCAATAAACGTGACAAACTATCTAGCTCCACCTGGAGTGGTAATTTTAGCAGGGCCCCAAATATCAGAATGAACAAAAGAAAAAGGAACTAAACTTTTATTTGAACTTAATTGAAAAGAAACACGATGGCTCTTAACCAGTTCATAAATATCACACTTAAAACTGAAAATATTTAAATAGAAAATAAGAAGGAAATAGCTTCTGTAAATATCCAAAGGAAGCATGTCCAAGACGGCGATGCTATAACCATACTTTGGAAGTTTTCTTCTCAACACTTGTGCCCCTAATTTTGTAAGCTTGACTGAGGCTGGCTTCACTGTCAGATGCCACAACCAATCGTCTTGCTGCTGAGAATGTCCTGAAAAACACAATAAGTGGGCCAAAAGGTTACAGTGCAATTCAAAACCGTAGTAATTTGGGCAATAAACAAGAGATTATAATGTAAGGATGAGACAATCAACACAGAATCCAAAGTGAGGCGAGTCAGAGAGAGAGAGAGAGAGAACCCTCCCCAATTACTGGAGAGGGGGTACCATTGTCATTAAACACCACCGATTGAGAAGACGGTGTATAAGAGGTAATTTGTCCAGGATCAAAAGTCATGTGATTAGTGGCTTCGGTGTCAATGACCCATGTGTTTTTCTTTGAAAAACTATGTAAAACATAACCCTGAGCACCTGTTGTGGCTACAGAGGTAGAGGCGGGAACCTGTGTAGTCGGAACAGTAGGACTTACAGGAGCTGAGTCGGACGATGTGTTAAGTGATTTGTCCCTATTCTTGTGCTAAGCTTTGGAGTGGTCCCACCTAGGGGTGGCATTTTAGATCGAAAAATCGCAAAAACCAACCTACAATTTACCGCAATGGAACCGCAATCACGGGAAACCAAACCGCAACCGAACTGCATCTGCGGTTGCGGTTACGGTATTTGATTTTCAAAACTTGCAGTTACCACAAACCGCGACTATATTTTTTTTATTATAAAGAAATTGCATTTTGTAGATAACATTAGTGCTCAAACAACACAATAGGGTCCTTGAAATCCACTCACCACCACCAACACTTGAGTTTGTAACTTTAATTTGTAACATTGGTGCATTGCATTTTCCTTTTAGTTTGTAACTTTAATTAACTTTGAATTGGATTTTTCCTTTAGGTTGTAACTATAATTCATTTTGCATTGCATTTTCCTTTTGGTTTGTAACTTTAAAGGATTTGGAATTGGAATGCTTGAGAAGTTGAGGTTGTGAATGCTTGAGAAGTTTAACTTTAATTGGAATGCTTGGAATTGTAACTTTAATTTTCTTTAGGTTGTGAATGCTTGAGAAGTTGAGGAGGTTGTGAATTTATATATGCTTGAGAAGTTGAGGTTGTGAATTTATTTATTTAGGTTGTGAATTTATATTTTGGGTTCAAGTATGCTTGAAATCAAAAGGCTTCAAAAGAAGCATCAAAATTAGGCCTAAAATGTGGAAGATTGGATTTTTATGATACAAAAAGAACTTGTGGTTTTAAACCGCTAATTCACGGTAACCGACCGTTTTTGCGGTTTCAAAAATCACAATACGGCAAATAGTCGGTTGGTTTGTGGTTTGGGCAAAAATTCACGGTTATCGAACTGCAACCACCCCTAGTCCCACCAATCCGGGTACCCAATCAATTCGTAACAGCCAGCACGGATATGTTTGCTTTCCACCACAGTGAGTGCATTTGTGTTCCAGACGAGAGCTTGTGACTTGAGTCTAAGAAGCACCATTGGTAGAAGACGGAGGGCCCCGTGGACGTTGAGTGGTCAGGATAGCAGTGTCTGGAGTGCTGGTCATGGTCAGTCGTTGTTGAGCTTCGTGACGGACATATGCAAAGGTTTGGTCAAGGTCTAATTTGGAATCTTTGCCCAGGATTTCCCCTCCGGACTTGATCAAACTGAGGGTCGAGTTCGGCAAGAAAAAGGTGAACACGAAGACGATCCAGTTCTGTCTGACATTCAGTCATGTCGGCATCACAGTGCATGCGATTGAGAGTGTGGTGATCAATCTCCTGAAAGATGGTCTGCAGCTGGCTATAGTATTTGTGCACAGGTGCACCATTCTGTTTAATGGTGAACGCCCGTTTGTTGAGATCGAAAAGGAAAGTTTCATCCCCACCATCAAAGTAGGTTTTCTTCACGGCATCCCAGATTTCTTTGGCGGTACTCAAACGAATAGAATGACTCATCAAGTCGGGAGACATGGAGTCAATGAGCCACCCCTTCACCTGAAAGTTCTCCGTACACCATTTGCTGTAGGTGGAGGAGAGCTTCGAAGGTTGTGGGGCGTCGCCGTGAGGTACCCCAATTTTTCGCGGGCAGCAATATGCATCTCCATGACTTGAGACCAAAAGGCATAATTGGTCTCAGTCAAGATGATGCAGGTAGGAAACGGAGTGTTGTCACTATGAATAGTAACAATTTGGGAGGTTGGTGGCGTGGAGGACAGTGGAGTGGAGTCGGTGGGTTTGGAAGTTGAGACAATATCCATGGCAGTGGAATGATGTAAGAATAATAGAAAAATATGTGGGATGTGTATGGAGATCTGAATTTGGGAAAGATAAATATGAGGGATATGATTTAGGGTTTGTGTTTGAAGAAATTTGATATGAGGATTTAGGTTTTGTGTTTGAAGAAATTTGATATAAGGATTTAGGGTTTGTGTTTGAAGAAAGTTTGAGATGAGAATTTAGAGACAACCAAGGATCGATTGCTTTGATACCATGCTAAAATATAAATATGGTTTGAATGTATTAGGTTAACTTTATTCTTCTCCATAAGGAGGTATATATAAGAGTTTACAAGGTTCTATACAAGGAATTAGATACAATAAAGAATTAGTAAAGTATCTCGTAATTATACCATGATTTATCAACTATATAAAATAAGAAAGTAAATCCCTTAATTAATCAAGGAAATAAATCTCCTTGATTAATTAGGAGACTCACGTCAACACCATCCACATTCAGTTTGAAGCCACCAACAGCAAGGGGCTCCCAAGCTAGAGCAACCTAAGTCTTGAGAGTTTTGGACTGGGGAGCATAAGCATTAGAGAACCATTATCTTGCAGCATTCAAAATAACAATCAGCGGGCTAAAAGGAAGGGGTTCCTCATTAAACACATATTGATTCCTCTATTTCCATATATACCAGCAAGTAAAGACAAACCCAATGCTCCATGGCATCCCAGCACTCCAACTATTAAAACCAACAGGGAAGCTGATGATCTATTGCACTAGGTCCTCGCTAAGCACAGAGCACAACTTTCCAATATCCCACCAACCATCAATGACAAAGCTGTTGATATTGCAGTTTAATTGCTCTGGGGTTAAGGTGTCTGTATGATTCAACAAAGGCTCAGCAGAAATCTAGTGGTCTTTCCAGAAACGAACAGCATCCCCCTTACCAATTTGCCATTGCATTCCTTTACAAGGAGGTCAGCATCATGTAGGTTGGAGCAGCCTCGTTTTGCTTTTAGGGAGGGTGTCCTTCTATGATTGCACCACATGTCCTTTTTCATTTTTTTTTTTTGTGTTTTTATCTTAAAGAATTCATTAAAAAAAAATTTATTTAAAAATCAGAAAAATATACATAAAATTGCTACAAACTCCCCACGACATTATCTTGTATTATGGAGGTCTAAAGTCATGATTCAAAATATTTGAGTTTATGATAATGATTGGTTCAAAGAAACAAGAGTGTTAGTTCAAAGAACACTAACTAGTGCTTCGGTTTGTCTAGAAACAAACATGAGTTTTTTTTTGAATTTTTTGTGAAGTGTCAAAATTATATTTTTGGAGCATGAGAGAGTATAGAATGTCACAAGGAGTTCGTAGTAATTTTTGGTGTCTTTTTTGGATTTATAATTTATTTAGTGTGAATTTTTATTGCAATTTGCAACTTAACAATGACAAAAACAGTCATTGCCGTTTGGGAATCTAGTCAAGTTGTCTTTTGGAAAAGATAGTACTTGGGATTAAATGTTTATCCAATGCGGTGTGGTCCAATTTATCCATAAGCCAGTTCAGTTTTCGATTTTGGAGCAGAATCTGTTTTTTATTATTTAAATAATGTTTTTTTTACAAAACTTAACTAAAATTTTATTTTTAGGGCTTAAAAATTCACAAATGGCCTAACTTCATACAAAGGGAGGTGATTGGGCCTAGAAAAGATAGGTGATTTGGAGTTGGGTGTTGGTAATTTTTAACAACAATACTAAAACCTTGCAAGTGCACAAATCAAATGATATGATAGTAAGCAAGCAAGGATCATTTCCATAGAGATTGTAATCTAAAGAGATGTTTATCAATGTCACGTAATGAAAATTAAAACACAAGGACTTCCACACACACGCCAACACCAAGGGGGGTTTTGATTTGATTTTGTGAATAAAACAAAATAAGGAAAAGAAAACAAAACAGAATTAAAATTAGAGTTTAAGAGAAATTGGTTTAGAATCAGTCAAGAACAATAGCTAGGACTCACTATCCACCTCTAACCAATCAATCAATCCATAAACAACAATAGATAATCAATTTCTAACAAGCATATGATGACGACACTCACAACAAGATCATGGCATTTGACTCGAGTTGCATGATTTTCTCTTAAGTGTATGTAAAGTGTATGACATTTACATCAATGCGTGTATTCCTAAATGAAATCCAGTATGGCATTTACTCAAATTAACAATCAAGAATCCATTACGATCAAAGAGGATATGAGTGTCACAAAAACCCTAGAACATGACATTTGTTATTAGGAATTCAAGAATCGATTTCTCATAACTAGTTCTTAACCCAATTATTCGTTGCAAACAAGAACACATTCAATATGGCAATTGACCTATGTTCTACAATAATTTAATTCAAATACATGCTTCAAAGTTAGCTACTCAAAGAAACAAAATATCAGAATTCACATAACATAGAGAAACCGAAATCATCACGCTTGTAGAAACTGGAAAATCCATTCAAACTTGTTTATAAAATTGAAATCATGTTTAGGGCTTCAAGATTAAGCCCTAACTAACAATAAATAGTTACTCATGTTCTTGGATGAACTCAAACATAAATACATAAGAACTGAAAATTAAAAGAAGAAAGGAAAAGAAAGAACTCGCTGACAGCTTTATCCTCTTGCGCAGTTGATCTCCTTAGGACGTGAATGCTTGTTTGGGAGCCTTGGCTAGCCTTTTATATGACTTATATTAGAGTCATAAACCCTAAAATTGACTGAAAGTCGTCCAAGTCTTGGTAAATAAGGAATCCAAATAGGAAAGTAAAGATCACAATTCCTAACTCCACAGGGAAATACAGCTCAGCCCAATTGTCACACGATTTGGGGATTTCGGCCTTCTAGAAAAATCAGTAAAAACATATTTTAGAAAGATAAATGTCTTATCTTTCCAATCATATATTGCACGTACTTGAAAAATTCTGGAAGGCTTCCGTTTCTTCACATTCACATAATATGCTATCTTGTCTGCACGTAGGCTAACTTTACTTGTAATACTGTACCAATTGGCGATGTAGAAAATTCTAGAAAAATCATAGATTGAACTTCAAGATGTTAGCTTTCATCTCCATTTGGCCTTGTGCTAAAATTCCTCCGAAAAGTTAATTTTCCCTTAAAAACCTTCTAAGGGTGTAGAAAAGCTGAAAATAAAAAAGGTAAAGTAATAAGCCATTTTTAAATCTAAAACCTAAGTAAAAAGAGTACATAAATGAGTATATTTAGGGCTCGTTTGGTACGTCGGACTGTACTGACTAATTTTCGTCGGATAGTATTAATTTGTTCCGGAGAGTACTGACTATTTATCCATAATATTATAAGGCGTTTGGTGCTGTTCCGGATAAATAGTCTGACTAAGTTATACTGTGTTTGGTGATATTCCGGATAACATCATATCAGACTATTTTTAAAATAAAAAAAATTTCTTTGATAATTTTAATGGAAATTGAGATTCAAATTACACGAATTTTTTTTGGTAAGATTCATATGACAAGATTTGTTTTTCAATTGTTTTTGCCAATATTTTTTTTCTTCATATAACCCATTATCATAATTGTAGTATCTCATAAAAATTCCAACATACTCGCATACATTAATAAAAACAGTACCAAATAATGTATAATTCAAAGTGATCACATACTAAGGTGATAAGAGCAAAATGGAAAGTTGTTCATAAACCAAACTACATCAAAGAGTGAATCACAGCTCCCTCGCCCCAAGTAAGAGAAGAACAAATGCTTTTCTCATAGCACCATCCAATGTCAAGAATGTTCTCTCATCACTTGCTTTCTCCAAAATTAGCCGTAGTGCCTTAATTTGGTCATTAATAGACAAGTCCATCTTTGCCAATTCAGCAGCAATGTCAGGTCTTGGTTTTGATCCTTTCACCAAACTATTAGTTATAGTTTTCAATTGGTCAATAGACTCAGAAATCATCTCACCAAATGCTTTAGCCATTTTCTTTTGAATATCAGTATCTACATTTCGTTTGCGGTGTCCACTGCTTGAGCTAGCTGAGTTTTGTTGATTTGATATTGGCAAAGAGGCAGAATGATCTGGTTCAACCTCAACTTCCTCATCATCATCATTGACATCAATGTTGGTTTTTATAAAGAGAGCCTCCTCTTACTTTTTTTTTTTTGGTGTGGGTTGAAATCTGATCTCATTAAAGAAACCCAGAAAAAATAGATTACAAAGCAAGTCACAAAAATCAGGTAGAGGCACCTAGACCTCAAAACCAAGGCTAGAACCAAGCTTCTCACCCAGACTAGTTCAAAACTAAACAAAAAAAAAATACATAAGATAACATAAAACAAGGAATTCGGACAGCACCACCCATAACCAATCAACAATGTCCCAAACGCAAGACCAAACCCACTATAGAAGAAATCGTAACCAAAGGTACCAAAGGAAAATGGTGATGACTCAATTGTTGTTGCTGCTACTGTTGTGAAGTTTGTGTATTCATTTAAATGGTTTAATTTGCTTCGGTAATAGGATTGTGCAATTCATTCATTAAGCCCATGTCCAATGTTTCTCATTTGTAAAATAGGTCCGTTTACGATTTAGCTTTCATTCATGTAAGTTAGCATAACCTAATTTCAAAAACGAAAAATACATAACCTAATTCCACAAAAATTTAATAAAAAAAATTGAAATATATAAAGAATAGAGAAGAAGCATATTGGAGAGAGTATGAGAGAGAGAGAGAGAGAGAGAGAGTGAGAGATGGATATCTAGAGAAGAGTGAAGAAAATAACATTTGGAGAAGATAGCAGAGAAAAACCCTAGGGAGAAGAAGAAGAAAAGAGCGTTTGATTTTTTTTCGTAGAACGCGTGCTTAGCCGTATAATTAAGCGTGTATTATCTAAACCGGACTGTGTGGATTGTATTAGTTAGTCAGGTAAGGAGAGTATTAAAAGCTCAACCCGTATAAAATAGTCGGGTGATTAAATAATACAAGTTGACACCAAACACCTGACATAGACTATTTACTCCTATCCAGAGTCTAATACGGTATACCAAACGAGCCCTATGGACTTATGATTGAGCTTAGGAAAAGATTAGTTATGATTTTAGAAATTTAGCATTAGTGTTAAATATTTTATTTAAAAAATAAAAAATACACAGCTAGCCTGTTTGTTCCGGTCCAAATTTTTCACTATAAAAATCAAAACTGGACCAATCAGATTCAGTTCAATTTTTGGTCAACTCGGTCTAATTTCTATCCTCATATCCGACCCATTAGGGTTGAAGACCCTTACCCTTGGAGAACATTGCCATCCCTACCTAGTTTGTTTTTTGAAATGAACTTTTGCGGGCACCGAATATATGATCATCCTAATAAAAGTAAAAATCAGGACATATATATAGAGAGAGGTTTATTAATTATATTATGATCTCGCCGAGGATACTTATCATTATTCTTTTCATCTTTCTTATACAGCCTTAGATCATATCCACATATTATTATCAGATATGTATTCGTATTTTCATAGTCCATGGTGTACAAGTCTTATATGTATGACCTATGAGAAGAAAACAAATTGTATAACACAATTGTTTTCGTTCAATAACAATCCACTGAATTGAATTCAAGCAAACAAACGTATGATTGGTGCCAGAAGAAATTAACCACTGGCCTTTATCCACGTACGTATTTCTTCCACCACACGTTGGTCGAAATGTGTTGTTTCTGGGGCTTTTCCACCCAGCTTCCTGGGGTCAATTTTGTAATTGTAATTTTAACAACCATAAATACAACAAACAGTGGTTGCGAGAACAACAGTATTCGAAGGAAATGAAGACGTCTCAATTTGGAAAAGCAATTCAACAAGGACTGTCTAGATAAACAAAGTCATGGGTGATTCCGACCAAAAAGAGTCATGGCGTGACTGAGAGAGTGAAGCCCGGGACTTGGTCAATTCTTTGCAAGTGACTAATGGAAGCAAGTCAAAGGTTTTTGTCTTTAGAAAGCAAGTCAACCGTGGATGATCGTAATGACCGGGACTTGGTTAAGCGCATTACTCAATCTTATTTATAACCCAGTTTGCCATGCCTTCATAATCAAACTCAAAATTCAGAATGGGGGTTTTGGTTATGAAACTGATTTTATTAATATACTCACTTGTGAATGGAGCATTGTTCGTTCGCTCCATGCATCTGAAAATGGGAGGCAACGAGACCGATAGGCTTGCACTGCTAGCCATCAAAGCTCAAATAAAGCAAGATCCTCATACTGTATTGAGCTCCTGGAATGAATCCATTCACTTTTGCTCGTGGCACGGTGTCTCCTGCGGTCGACGCCATCGCCAGAGGGTCACAAGGCTAGACCTCCAATCTCAAAAGCTGGCAGGGTCCCTATCCCCACACATAGGAAATCTAAGTTTCCTAAGGGCACTAAAGCTCCAAAACAACAGCTTCAGCAATAAAATCCCTCCAGAAATTGGGAATTTACGTAGATTGCAGGTACTATCTCTACACAACAACTCATTTAGTGGCCCTATTCCATACAACATATCATATTGCTCCAACCTCATCTTCATGAACATCGGTTTAAACCGGTTGGTGGGTAAAATTCCATCTGAATTTGGCTCTTTGTCGAAGCTTCAACAATTTGTTTTACAAGGTAATAATTTAACAGGAAAGATCCCTCCTTCCTTGGGAAACCTTTCGTCTCTCGAGGTACTTGCTGCAACACAAAATAACTTGGTGGGAAGCCTCCCTACTTCTCTGGGCCAATTGAAAAACTTAACATATTTGTCATTGGGTGCAAACAAGTTAACTGGTACCATTCCTCCCTCCATCTATAACCTCTCCGCTCTTGATACTTTCTACCTAGCATATAATCAAATTCAAGGGAGGCTTCCATCAGACTTGGGAAAAACTCTTCCTAATCTCCAAGTCTTTAACATTGGTACAAACCAATTCTTTGGATCCATTCCTCTCTCACTATCTAATGCCACAAGTTTACGGCAATTTTCAATTCCATATAACAACCTAACGGGACAGGTGCCCGATTTCCGAAAGCTTCATGACCTAGAGCGATTCTACATTCATCAGAATCATCTTGGAAGCGGTACAGATGGTGACTTGACTTTCCTCACGGACTTGACCAATTCCACGGAGTTAAAATACTTGATTATGCATGACAACTATTTTGGAGGAACGTTGCCCACATCAATATCCAATCTCTCAACCAAGATTGAAATGTTTTGGTTTTACAGAAACCAAATACATGGAACCATCCCAACAGAGATAGGAAATTTGGTCAGCTTGGAATCATTGGGAATGCGGGAAAATAGCTTCACCGGTAGCATCCCCACTGAAATTCAGAAGCTTTCAAGCCTTGTGGAATTAGAGATTTCTTATAATCAATTATCAGGAAGCATTCCGTCCTCTTTAGGAAATTTAACCAAGTTATACAGACTCTTCTTACAAGGAAATAATCTTGAAGGCGTCATCCCTTCCAGCTTGGGAGATTGCCAACGGCTGACAGCATTGTCTTTATCTAATAATAAACTTAGTGGCGCAATACCTCAACAAGTTATCGGCCGCCCGTCCTTATCACAGCTTTTGAACTTGTCCACGAACCACTTTATCGGTTCTCTTCCGACGGAGGTTGGGAAGTTGAAGAATCTAGGTGTACTGGACGTTTCTAATAACATGTTATCCGGAGAACTTCCTAGTAGCCTTGGTTCATGTGAGAGTTTAGAAGTCTTACACTTGCAAGACAACTTCTTTAAGGGGTCTATTCCCTCATCTATGATTGGGTTGAAAGGCATAGAAGAATTAGACCTTTCTCGCAACAATTTGTCGGGTGAAATTCCAAAATTCTTAGGGGACTTTGTCTTCCTGAAGAAACTAGACCTATCATTCAATGAATTTTGGGGAGCGGTACCAACTGGAGGAGGTGCTTTTAAAAATGCAAGTGCGATTTCAATTACCGGCAACACCAAGCTCTGCGGGGGAATTGCTGATCTCCAACTGCCCAAGTGCAAGTCCCAAAAAGGAGGATCATCTCGTAGCTTGAAATTAATAATCCCGTTAGTACTTTCCGGATTTGCTCTTCTTGTAATAGTTATGGTGATGTCCTATTTCTTCCTCTGTTCGTCAAGAAGGAAAAGGAAAGAGATTCCGTTGAGCACATTGGCGAACCATTTTTTGCAAGTGTCATATGCTACTCTTCTAAGAGCTACTGACGAGTTCTCTTCGGCTAATTTGATTGGTGCAGGCAGTTTTGGGTCTGTGTACAAAGGAATTCTTGATGATAATGATAAACATCAACTTGTTGCTGTGAAGGTGTTCAACTTGTTACGCCATGGAGCATCGAAGAGTTTCATGGCCGAATGTGAGGCTTTAAGAAACATCAAGCATCGAAATCTTGTCGAGATTTTAACTGCGTGTTCAAGTGTTGACTTCCATGGTAATGACTTCAAGGCTCTGGTTTACAAGTACATGGACAGAGGAAGCTTAGAGGAGTGGCTGCATCCTCCTACTGAAATTGAAGAGATAAGAGAGGCACTCAATCTAGAGCAAAGGCTAGAGATTGCCATTGATGTTGCTTGTGCATTGGATTATCTTCATAATCATTGTGAAACACCGATAGTTCATTGTGATCTCAAGCCAAGCAATGTTCTTTTGGACAACGAGATGACTGGACATGTTTCTGACTTTGGACTCGCAAGATTTCTCTCCCAAGAAGCTGGTATTAATGTTTCCAACAATCACACAAGTTCCATTGGAATAAAAGGAACGGTTGGTTATGCTGCTCCAGGTAAAATTTTCTATCATATATGCTTTACTGTCCTTTTTTTACTTTTAATCTTACATAATTCAGCTATTTTATATTCACAAATGTGCTGACAATATTTTATGATGTTTGAATGGTAGAGTATGGTATGGGAAGCCAGGTGTCAACAAATGGAGATGTCTACGGCTTTGGCATTCTCTTGTTAGAGATTTTCGCAGGAAAGCGACCCACCGACGACATGTTTAATGGGGACCTAAACCTTCATACTTTCGTTAAAATGGCTTTACCTGAGCGAGTTACGGACATTGCAGATTCAACACTTTTTGAAGGAGGCAACAACGAGAGAAGAGTTGAAAAAATTGTGGTGTGCTTGAATTCAATATTTAGAATTGGAATTGAATGCTCTGCTGAATCTCCAACAGAGCGTCTAAAGAACATCAGTGATGCTGCATCTGAACTACATTCCGTTAGAGACGTTCTTCTTCGATAGGAACTTTTTCTGCTACGGGTTTGTGTGATATGGGGTTCTTCTTAGAGATGTTTTTATGCGCTGCCTGAGAAATACTCTTGTTGCTGCTACAGTATATGAGTGTTCTACTACCCTTTTTTTTTTCTTTTTTTTTTGGGGTCGAACTTCTTCTTCTACTACTACTAAGTCGTTTTATTTGTGTGTTTGGGCCTGAAGCCCTTAGAAATGTGATCAAAACAACTACAATATTGTCTAAATCTCTTATCTTAAATAAATCTGAATGTGCACTTCATCCCATTGCCTATTTTATAAAAACTAATTGTTATTTCTTAGATCAATTAGTGTGTAGTTTATTGCAAATTGCAACTTAACGCCGGCAACAACAGTCATTGCCATTTGGAAATCTAGTCAAATTGTCTTTGAAAAAGACAGTATTAGGAATTAAATATTTATAAAATCCGGTGTGGTCTAATTTGTCCATAAGTTAGTTCGTTTTTCGATTTTGGAGTTGGGCTTAAAGTTTTTTTTAGGGGTTATAAATTTTTTTTATAAGTTTTTTTTTTTTTTTTGGTTTTACCAAACTCAACTAAAATTTTATTTTTAGGGATTAAAAATTCACAAATGGCACAATTTCATACAAAAAAAGGTGATTGGGCCTAGAAAAGAGAGGTGATTTGGAGTTGGGCTTAGGAAAAGATTGTTTACGAGTTTAGAAATTTAGCATTTAGATTAAATATTTTATTAACAATTTTAAAAATGCACGGCGGACCCAGTCCAATATTCACTACAAAAATCAAATATGTACCTTATGTCATATCCACATGTTATCATCAGATATGTATTCGTATTTTCATAAAGTCCATTTTGAACAAGTCTTATATGTTTTCATTTAATAACAATCCACTGAATTGAATTCAAGCAGACCGACGTATGATTAGTGCTAGAAGAAATTAACCACTGGCCTTTATCAACGTACTTCTTAAATCACAGAGCCCAAGAGGCCCAAGGCTCATCTTCTGATTAATTGAATATATATATTTTATATATATTAATTAATCATTGACCCAACTAATTAGGCATTGATCTAAAGACCAAAACCCACGAGCCACTCAATTAGGCCACTTGCATAGCACAATCCAAACTATTCTATTTCCAAGAGTAATGCTTATTAACACCTTTAAGAAACTCTAGTTTTCATTGTAGAACTAATTTCAACTCAAACATGTTTGCAATGCCTTTTACAAACCAACACTGATCACCTTCTTCTTCTTCTACTTCCTTCGACTCCCAAACACACACAATATTAATGCCACTTTCGCAGGGATCCTCCAGATCGAAATGGCACATCCGCAGTCGGTATAGCGAAACATTTGTTTGCTTGTGATGCATGCCTTTATTTTTTAATCAGCTTGTGAGGTCGTGCAATTGAAAACAGAAAGCCTCCTCCTCTTACTAATTAACTCTCTCTGAACTCATGGACCGTTGGAGACCCGCGTGTCCCTTAGAGAATGGATAGCAATCAGCCAACATTTCGCTGTACAACAAAAATCTTGGCCATTAATGCCTACGGGTAGCGGGAAATCTCAATTTTACTTTCAATCAACCCACTAGATGCCCATTTTCGTGTTCATAAAAAGCCAATGTGAAACATTATAAAGTCAAAATCTAATTTATTTGGTAGAATGTTTAAATATCATAAGATAAAACCGCAAATTGTCGTCAGTTGCACTTGGATTGGAAATAATGAGTCTAGTTTAATTAGGAAGTGGTGTAGGCCAACGTGGGAGCGAAAGAGGGAAGGCCTTCGTCAACGCATTAAAAGACATGGTTCCACCTCCTGGACTGATTCTCCCTCGAACAAACGCAGTTCTTTTACCGAAGTTGAAGGTCACAATATCTCCACCCAAATCTAGATATAAAATATCCTCATCGTTTGTGTCAAAAGCCCGCACCCTGGCAAAGCAACATCCTATCGTCGTTGCCCAACATTTATTAATTTGTGGATTTTCAGCAACTAATTCCTTCAGGTCAACCCTTTTTATCAAACACCATTTCATCAATCTGCTTGCACCATCCGCCTGCTGATCATCTTCTTCTTCGACTTCTTTCAACTCCCAAACACACACAATGCCACTTCTGCGGGGATCCTCCAGATCAAAATGGCACATCCGCAGACGCCCTCGACACACACCTAGGCACTCAACACGTTCAATCTTGTATTCGGGCTTATGGAATTGAACGAAACGACATAATTCGTTGTTGACGACAATGTCACCAGTAATATTAGCACCTGTCGAAATACTGTTGTTTATGTTGTTGAACGGATCCACCCCAATAAGAAGGCCACCAAAAACCAACCAGCACACCATTCCATTGTAAGCAACGCCTGGAGTACAAGAGTGACAAGTAAAATTAAATCCTCGGGAGCTCGATATAACTGACTCTCTCCATTCTCCAGTCTCAGAAGAGAAGATTTCCACAGCGAATTCCAAGAAATTATGTTCAACTACAGGTGCAGGAATTCGCACCACCCTGTACCTATACTCAAGCTTGTTGTTGGAAGTACTTGTCCGATCATCCATCATTTCCTCCCGGTTATAGTAGTGATGATCGCACGTGAATCCCGTTAGTACTGATTCCAGATGAACACGAGGGGTGGGAGGAAGAGCAATCCATTGCTTGGTGTATGGATTGCAGATGGAATAATCACGTGCAAATCCATCCTCTACGCAGCACAAGATTAAGTCATTATATGTCCCCAACACATATGACTCGATTTGTCTGGTTTGATCAAAACAAGGAAGGAAACTGAGAGATAAACTGCGTGATTTGCACCCGCTCGGAAGCGCAGCCATGATGAAAGATTCCCAAATCGGATAGATTCTGTTTATTGGATTCTTGGTTTTGGAAAAGAATAACATCACATCCATATCAGTGTATCTTTCAACCAATACATCATCATCACGAGGAAACGGTTTAGGAACTGGTGTCGGCCAAGATGGGCGTGAAAATGAGTAGGCTTCAGCGTCATAAAGACTCCGAGCATTTTTGGGCCTCCCTCCACGTCTCTTGAACGAAGTTCGTGTACGGAAGTCGCATGCTACAATATCTCCATCCAGAGCTACATATAAGATATCCTCATCTTTTGGGTCTAAAGCTAACACCCTAGTCCGCCACAATGCGTATATACTAATTACTGGATTATTCTCCGTAACCAGTTGATGCCACGAAAACTTTTTTATCAAAAACCATTTCATTAATTTGCCCCCATGCGACTGCTCTTGTACTTCTTTCCACTCCCAAACACTCCGAGTCTTGCCGGTCCCTGAGTAGCACATCCGTAAACGCCCTTGGCACACGCTTAGACACTGAAGACATATATCAGTGTCTTCGGGTGCAAAAGCAGGCTTATCAAATGCAGTGAAACGACAGAATTGATTCTCAAAAATATAAGCACTAGTACTACCACTACCACTAGTGGTCTTAGGGTTGTTGTTGAAGGGATCCAAAGCCATAAGAATTCCACCATTAGCAGACCAATACAACATTCCTTTGTAGGCAAGCATTACCGGATTGATGTCATCAAAGTTAAGGAAGTCTTGGGGGCATTGTATAACTGACTGTGTCCATTCACCAGTCTCCGATGAGAAGATCTCCACCCTGAAGTGCGAGGGATTCGGTCCACGCTGACGAATTCGGTTCACAACTCTGTACCTATACTCAGAATTAAGCTCGATGCCAGCATTTTTACTAGTTATACGATCACCGTCGAGCTCCTTGCAGTTATAGTAGGCACCGTCGCATATGAATCCCGTTTTTGCTACTGCTCGATGAACTCTTGGTGCTGGAGGAAGAGCAACCCATTGCTTGGTGTATGGATTACAGATGTAGTAATCACGTGAAAGACCATCCTCTGGGCAGCACAAGATTAAATCATTATACGTCGCGACCACAGCTAGCCGACCAAAGCCAGGGACGAAACTAAGAAAGAACTTGCGGGTCCTGAACCCAGACGAAAGTGCGGACATGGTAACAAATTCCTTATCTCGTTTATTTCGTTTGGTTGCCTCAAAAAATAATGTGTCCTCAGTTGTACCTTTTCGCACAGAGAGAAAGCGGAGGACAAAATAAGAATTCGAGATTAGAGCAGACCAACGTTTAGACACACACTTACATTGAAAAACGATTTTATTGCGAGGAAGTCGACAAAGGATTTCAACCAACAGATGTTGAGGAAGATCATCAATATTCATCTTTGGTTTACTATTGCTTCCTTTGGTAGCAGATTCGCCTATAAGGATGCACAGTGGAAACGTCTTGGAGAACTAAAAATTTTCAATACGATATAAAGGAGGGTCCGGAGGGAAAAGGGAGGGACTGAGAGGAAAGAGGATGAGAGGGGAAAGGGAGGGCAAAGGGGGCTGCGGCTGGGATTTCTTTCCTTAGGGTTTTCTACCATTGAGGGAGAGTAAGTTTTGCTTTATATATTACATTTAAAAATAGTTAGCATTAATTAAAAGTTTAAAATAATCTTTAGAAGCTCCTGGAAGTCTCCTTATTTTAGAAGGTGGATCGGAAGGGATCTTGAGTCTCTATATCTAGAATTTACATATTTACTTGCATTTCGCAACATCTGAATCGTCTAACCAATCCAATGTTTATAACTTGGCCATATTAGATAAGGTAATTTATGGTACTTTTAAAAAAAAATTTAAATGATGGTAACTTGACGCCGTTACTCTTATCTCTCTCCTCTCAAACAACTCTGTCCTCCCCATTTCTCCTCAAACTCCTCCTCGACTTTGAGAGTTGACCTGAAGCTTCTTGGACGGTCCATGTTTTTTCTGATGTTATGTTTTTTGTTCTATCTAGTGTTATGTCCGCATATGTACCTTTGTTTGTAGGTTTAAATGTTGAAATGGTCCCTGTGTTTTACCTTATCGGCCAATTTAGCCATTGTGTTATTAATTTGGCCAATTTAGTCCCTGTGTTTGTATCTGTTAACAAATTTGATCATTTCGGTCAAAATTATGTTAAAACCTAAAAAAAGAACATTTAAAATTAATTTAAAATTTTGTAATTAATTATAAAGATTTAAACTCAAATAATAATAATGCTAAAATGATTAAAACCCACA
Source organism: Prunus persica (assembly GCF_000346465.2). Lineage (NCBI taxonomy): Eukaryota > Viridiplantae > Streptophyta > Magnoliopsida > Rosales > Rosaceae > Prunus > Prunus persica. Next base: position 5,184,968 of record NC_034014.1, read on the forward strand.
CAACCTCAACCTCCAATGGTCTCGATTCCTGTAGGAAAAAAAAAGGTTTCTTAGTAGAATTGATGCCTACTCTTTTCTTGCTGCAAATTTTCTTGTATCTTATGTTTAAGATTTTCTCATACTCTACCCTTCATCTCTCTCTCTCCTCTTTGATCCATTGGTCTGAATGTCGTCGACTTTTGCTACAGCCAAGATGATCAATTGGCAATAGAGTCGTCAAGCTTACAGTGACCGGCTATGATGATCTTCATGATTTGTCAGAGAGAGAGAGAGACAGAGAGAGAGAGTTGTTGTAGTTTAGGTGGGTTGGAATGGTGGTGAGGGTGGCTATGGTTTTGGGGTTGGAGTGGTGGTGGTGAGGGTGAGGGTGAGGGTGGCTGGGTTTGGGAGGTGGTTGAGGTGTGTGCGCGAAATTGGGAAAAGTGAAATTTAAAATAAATATATTCCATTTTCAGTTTGAATTTAAAATTTTATAATCAATTACAGTTTTTTTTTTTATAATTAATTTTATATTTTTAAAGAAATGGATCACATTGACTAACATATACAAACAAATTGGCCAAATTGATAACACAATGACTAAATTGGCCTATGAGATAAAACACAGGACCATTTTAATATTTAAGCCTTGTTTGTATCCCTTCGACCCCAAAAAAAAAAAAAAAAAAAAAACTGTTCATTTTTCTTTGTTAGTTCCAGCCTTTTGGGCTTTGTGTGTTTTCGTTGGTTTTGCCTTTGGGATTAATGAATCCTATCTTTGACCAAAAAAACGAATCTTTCCTCTTTTGCCTACTATCTCATCTTTCTGATTTGTTTTTCACACGTAGCTATTGCAAGCGATTGTTTCATATTTCTGGAAGAAAAAAAAAACATTTACAACCACTGCAGCATATCAATATTCTTCTAATTGATAGCTTTTAAATACCAAGATACTGCTCGAATTGATTCTTCAAGCGCATGAATTTTGATCCACATAATTTCATTTTTGTCTTGACTCTGGTTTTTTCAAGCTCGGATGAAAAGATCAAAAGGAGAGAGAGAGAGAGAGAGAGAGAGAGAGAGAGAGAGAGAGAGAGATGTCAATTGGGAATAAATAAAAATAAAAATTTATCCTAGCTGATGTGGCTAATTTATAAGTATAGGATTGCTTGGCCGATTCAGATGTTGAGAAATGCGGGTAAATGCGTACTTTGTAAATGCAAAGGTTCGGAATATGATATGGAGCATGGTTGGAGTTGTATTTTTCCAATTCTCTCTAAAATTTGTCTAAAGAAGTGGTTTAGGGAGCCCATTACTTTTTGGTTAATGTTCTCTTCAGATTCCAAAGCATAATATTATTGTTTATGAAATCTTTTAACCTATTAATACATGTATATGTCATGCGAAAGAATATGTAAATTTCGCCTTTCAATCTCTTGCCACATTTTTTGTATTGTGTACACAAGTGTAGTTAGAATTGAATTTTTTTTTCAATATTATACACAACAATGCATAATTATTTTTTTTGTTATACTTATATACGTGCTTAATGATAGAATAAATTAACCAACTAGCAACTAGTTTAGTGAAAGTTTTCTTTTTCTAATGTTAAAAGAATCGATGTCTCAAGTTTAAATCTCTTCTCCCGTAAGAATTTCAAAATGCATAAAAAGTTAACACAAGGTTAAAAAAATAAAAAATAATAAAAAAGTAAGAACGAAACAAAATGAGAAATGCAATAGTCACAAGAGCACACTGATATACCAAAATCATAAAAGTTAGTATAATTCTAATATTTAAATACATAGAGTACTTGTTCTGACTCTACATGATACCCAATAATATAAGATCACTTTTTTTTTCTTTTTAAAGATCACTAAGCAGAAAAGACTAAAAAAAAATGAAACAAATTGTGTGCACTTGGTTCGGAAATAATTAGTCGTTTAATTAGGAAGTGGTGTAGGCCAACGTGGGAGCAAAAGTGGGAAGGCCTTTGTCAACTCATCATCAATTCCATCTCTTGTCCTGATTCTCTCTCGAACGAAGGAAGTTCTTGTACGAAAGTTGCATGTTACAATATCTCCTTCCAATTCTATGTACAAAATATCCTCATCGTTTGTGTCAAAAGCCCGCACCCTGGCGAAGCACCGTCCTTTCGACATTGCCTGCCATTGAGCAATGTCTGAATTTTCTGCAACCAATATTTCCTTCAGGTTAACCTTTTTAATCAAACACCACGTTCAATGTTGTATTTGGGCTTATGGAATTGAACGAAACGACATAATTCGTTGTTGACGACAATATCACCAGTAGTATTAGCACTAGCACCGGTCGAAATAGTGCGGTTAATGTTGTTGAACGGATCCACCCCAATAAGAAGGCCACCGAAACCCAACCAGTATATCATTCCATTGTAAGCAACGCCTGGAGTTCGAGAGTGAGAAGCAAAACTAAATCCTCGGGAGCTCGATATAACTGACTCTCTCCATTCACTAGTCTCAGAAGAGTAGATTTCCACTGTGAACTCCAAACAATTCTTTTGAACTGCAGGAATTCGCACGACCCTGTACTTATACTCAGCATTAAGCTTGATGTTATTAGAACTTGTTCGATTACCGACAAGTTCCTCACGGTTATAGTAGGGATGGTCGCACGTGAATCCCGTTAGCACTGGTTGGTCCCCGATAAACTCGAGGGGTGGGAGGAAGAGCAATCCATTGCTTGGTGTATGGATTGCAGATGTAGTAATCACGTGCAAAATGACCATCCTCAGCGCAGCACAAGATTCAGTCATTATATGTCCCCAACACATATGACTCTATTTGTCTGGTTTGATCAAAACAAGGAAGGAAACTCAGAGGTAAATTGAGTGATTTGCACCCACTGGGAAGCGCAACCATGAAAAAAGATTCCAAATCGGATAGCGACTGTTTACCGGATTATTGGTTTTGCATGAGAATAATATCGCATCCATATCAGTGTCTCTTCCAACCAATACATGATGAGGAAACGGTTCAGGAACTGGTGTCGGCCAACAGCGTGAAAATGAGTATGCTTTCATATGAGCACTTTTGGGCCTCCCTCTATTGTTGGTTTGATCAGAATAGGCTAGCGTGTTGATGAACGAACTTCTTGTACGGAAGTTGCATGCTACAATATCTCTACCCATACGTACATATAAGATATCCTCATCTTTGTATTGGTGGTGGAGTTCTTGTTTCTCGTGGAGTTCTTGTTTCTCTTGGATGTTTTCAGCAATATGAGCATCAAAGTGGTTGAACATTTGGCGAAGCCTGTTTAGCAGTCGTTCAGGGAGCAGGTTCTGAGCATGCAGGACTTCCAGAGCCACCTTTAGCTCTCCAAAGTTTTCTTCAGCGGAAAAAGTTTCCAGGTCTCTGGAAAGCCAAGTCCTGAGAGTTTGTTTGGCTTGCTTTGCTGCGTTTGAGGCATGTGTTTCATCCCGAAGTTGAAGAAGCTGTTTGGCAGAAGAAAGTTGGAGCAGCACTCGATCTTCTTCAGAGATAGTAGCTTGTTCAGGGACTTTTTGGCCATAATTAGTATCAGTGGCTTGTTCAGGTGCAGTGATAGGCTCGAAGATCTCATAGGTTGGGATGCCTATCCCGTGCCCTGTTGTGGCTTGCACACTTTCAGGGCCAGCAGCCTGATACCAAGTAGATAAATCATAAATAAAAATGGAAAAGAATTTACTTCTTCAGGAGTTTGAGATGGACTTGGCTCTGGGACAAGGTTCTCCCCGTTCCCTAGACCTAGTATGTCCTGTATGTCCTGCCCAGAAATAAAGATCAGTCTAAGATAATTGTCCTAAAAATCCTAAAGAGATTGTTTACCATCAATCGCCGGTATTCTTAACAAAGTGTTTAATGGCAGACCTCCAAAGAAGAGACGACGCTTCCATCAAGAATCAGACTGCCAGGTTCTGCGGCAGGTTCATTAAAGCCGTTTTCTGGTTCCTTACCCTGACAATGATTGTCGATATAAAATGCTAAGGTACCATTTTAAAGAAGGCACTACATGAGTTCCTAATTTAATAATAATTGACAAATATGACAGGGTATATCGAACAACAAATTCTGCCACTAGATTAGCAAAAGGGAAAACTAAAAGATAGCAAGGAAGAGCTACTTAAATCTTCAAAAGGCAACATTGTACAACCTTAACCAGAACCAAGTAGGACAGCAGTGTCCCATGAATCGTTGATATTCTATGAAAATCAAATAAGTTGAACAAGAACAATATAAAAGAAACTTCAAGACAAGGTTTGGATACCAATGACAATGCATTGAAATGAAATCCAACTCATATTTGAACTGGGATAAAAATACAACAACAAAGAAGTCCCTGAAAGCTGTAAATATGTGTTTAATCCAGCTCATCTTCTTATAATTGAGAACATTAAGAATACCATTTTTTGTAATTGCTTTTCAAGATGTTTCTTTTTGTTTTGATCTTCACTCTGCTCCAGCGCTTTGCTAATATCTTTCTTAATATCTTTCCAGTGAACATCAAACTTGGTCAAGGCTTTTTCCTCCCCTAAGAATGCCTTCTCAAAGTCGTCACGCAGGTGATGAATATCTTGCCGCCATCTTGCTATTTTGACAACATAATAAAATGGAAAATAAAGGAAAATACTAGAAGAAAATAAAACTGAATGCAGTAAAACCAAATTTAAAGATCATTCTTTGATTAGGAAAAGCAATTTGGGAATCCACCACGATTCTTTCATAAATGTTTTCTCAACAACCAAACAATGTATTTCATTTTGTTAACATCGCATACAGGCAAAATCATCAATATGCAAACCAGAATGTCCTCAGAAAATCTTCTGTTGGCTGCCCAGAAAAACAAAACCCCAACTTTGCCCACTTACAGAAGTAATTTGAATCACAAGCTCAAATAGCCGTTTTGAGAAAGCAGCAGCAAAACCCACTTCCAAGACAATTGATTTTGTGTAAGAAACGTATTGTTGCTTACCGTTTAGATCTTAGAATTAGTTAAGACAAAACTCAAACTCACCAATATCCATTTCTTCTGAAGTGCTGCAAAGAGAGACAAAAATAATAATATCAAAATTAAACCCCGTCTCCAAAACAAGTGAACAAGGAAATAAGGAACCCAGACATACAGGACTGAGAGCACTACCGCTAATCTCTTATTTTTCTGACATTTTCTCAGCCAAACAATAGATTTCATTTTTGAACAATAAGAAACCATACAAGATCGTCATACAGAAACATGTAAGCGAACCAGAATCTCTTTGCTACCTTCTCCCTTTTCTTTCTTTGCACTCACCTTTTCTTGTCTTGGAACACTTCTCTTTTATTTCTTTGTCAAAGGGGCAAAAACCTCTTCTTTGTATCTGTATTTAGCTTTTCAGATTAAAATTTGCAAGTGAAAACAGGTTTATGAGTTCAATTATTTTCCTTTTCTGGAGCTAACTTATTGGAATATATTTAAAATAATTAACTGCTGCTGGAAACTCCTCGTCTTCTTACAGCTGCTGGAAATGCTTCATCTTCCAACAGCTGTATTGTCTTGGTACTGTAAAAGCCTTTCTTGCTTCTAGAGACTGTAAAAAAGGCTTGCCTTGCCTATATGTGCAGCCTGTTGTACTGGTATCCATGTGATGAATAAGGGCTCGTCTGTAATGTTTTTGGAGAATATTTTCTGAGAATATTTTCATAGAATGAAAACAAGAAAATAAATTTACATTTTCAAGAAATGAAAATGTGTCTGATAGATTAATTAGAAAACAAAAACAATGAAAACGTTTCTGGTGGTACAATTTGATAATCTATATATATAAAGCAAAATGCAGAGAATGGTGAAACATTCAAAACACCATAAAATGTTCATGGTTAATGCAAACATTAAGAATTGAAATTATTAATTAAATGAGGATAATATGGTAAATTCACACTTTTTTATATTGAAAAAATTAAAATTAAAAGAAAAATTAGATAATAGATCATATTTTTATAAAACACAACTACCCATTATCTTTTTTAATTCTAAAATAAAATGAGGCTAGTTTATATATAAAGCAAAAGGCAGAGAATGATGAAATATTCAAAATACTAGAAAATGCCTTTAGTTAATACAAACATTAAGAATTAAAATTATTAATTAAATGAGGATAATACGGTAAATTCACACTTTTTCATATTTAAAAAAATTAAAATTAAAAGAAAAGAAAGAAGAGTAGAGAGAGAGAGAGAGAGAGAGAGAGAGAGAAGAAAAGTCAAAAAAACATTTTTTTAAAATGTAGTCCTAGTCCAACCAAAACATATATCAAAAGTAGTAGAAGTGTTATCCAGCTTATGACATGCCAAGCCAATCTAAGATGGTCATAGTATTTAGTCCAGTCCATGACAATCCGCCATATCAATCGACCCCTTAGTTCTTGGTACTTCAATTTCAAGTATTGAACCCTTTACTTAATTTTTAGGATTTTATTTTGGTTAAACATTTAATTACTAAGGATTAATCCATTTGAAGAAAAATAAAATAAGCTAGTACTAAAATTATGTATTGCCATATAATATGGATGAAGGTCCAGTTTTCTTGGCCATATAATATTTGATGGCATCTGTGTTCATAAAATGGCAACAGTTATGGCTGATATGTTTAGAAGCTAAAATAATTGTTTATAGCCTTCCTAATGGCTAACCACAGAGCGTTAACACACTCTGCCTTAACTTCTAGCTTAAATCTTTTAGCCCTGACTTGATCAGCTTGAGAAGATTCATGTTCTAATTTCCTCTTGATAGGATCCACGCCTCCCATCACTCCCTGAATTTTCTTAATAAGTCCGGCTCTTCCCTGTTCCAATGCAGCCAATTCTGCCTTGACCCTGCCGAGTTTCAAGTCATATTCCTCCAGCTCAGCTTCACAGGCTTGGCATATCTCTACTCCATGTTTGATCTTAGCCAGGTCTTGTTCATGATCAGTCAAGAACCTTGTGTAGTCATGGAGTTCTTGTTTCTCTTTGATTTTTTCAGCAATATGAGCATCAAAACCAAAGTGGCCAATGAACATTTTGCGAAGCATCCTTAGCAGTTCTTCAGGGAGCAGGTTCTGAGCATGGAGGACTTCCAGAGCCTCCTTTAGCTCTCCAAAGTTTTCATGAGGGGAAATCGTTTCTAGGTCTCTGGAAAGCCAAGTCCTGAGAGTTTGTTTGGCTAACTCTGCTGCATTTGAGGCCTGCGGTTCATCTCGAAGTTGAAGAAGCTGTTTAGTGGACGAAAGTTGGAGCAGCAGTCGATCTTCTTCAGAGATAGTAGCTTGTTCAGGGACAGCAGCCTGATAACATGTATATAATGGTTAGTTTAAGTTGGGGTATAATAATCTTTAACAAAACAGAAGGAGAGGAGTTTACTTCTTCAGGAGTTTGAGAAGGAATTGGCTCTGGGATAAGGTTCTTCCCATTGCCTTCAGCTAGTTTGTCCTGTCCAGAAATAAAGATCAGTCTGAGAAAATACCTAACAATCCTACAGAGATTGTTTCCTGTATTCTTAACCAAGTGTTTAACGGCAGACCTCCGAAAAATAGGCAGTGCTTGCATCAAGAATCAGACTGCCAGGTTCTGTGGCAGGCTCATTAGAGCCTCCTTTTGTTTCGTCACCCTGTTCAGAAAAATGGAGTGTCAATATAAATTGTTAAGGCAACATTTTAAAAAAGGCACTAAATGAGTTCCCAATTTATTAATAATTGCCAAATACGACAGCGTATATCGAATAAATACCATACGTGTGCAGACAGTGGTATATTTATCAACCATAAATTCTGCCACTAGATTAGCAAAAGGGAGAACTAAAAGATAGTTAGCAAGGAAGAGCTACTTAAATGTTCAAGACAACAGTGTATCACCTTCACCAGAACCAACCAAGTAGGACAGCGGAGTCCCATGAATCGTTGATATTCTAAGAAAATCAAATAAGTTGAACAAGAACAATGTAAAAGAAAGTTAAAGAGAAGGTTCTAATACCAATGGCAATGCATTGAATTGAAATCCAGCTAATATTCGAACTGAAATAAAAATGCACCACCAAGGAAATCCCTGAAAGCTGTAAATAAAACCCCAGTTAATTTATTGGAAGTTGAGGGCATTAAGAATACCATTTGTGGCAACTGCTTTAGAAGTTGTGTCTTTTTCTTAAGCTTTTTCTTTTGATCTCCACTCTGCTCCAGCTCTTTGCTGAGTTCTTTCTTTGGAGCTTCACTCGGCTCAAGCTCTTTCTTAATATCTTTGCACTGAGCATCAAACTCTGTTAAGGCTTTGTCCTCCTCCGAGAGTGCCTTCTCATGGTGCTCGCGCAAGGGATGAGTATTTTTCGGCCAATTTGCTATTTTAACAACATAGAATGGAAAATAAAGTAAGATACTAGAAGAATAAAACAGAAAACAGAACAATCAAATTTAAAGCACGTTCATTGAATAGGAAAATGAAATTTAGTAATCTTGCAGCCCTTTTCAAAGGGAATTTTTTTAACAGAAACTCAGAAATTTTAACCCTTAATGAAGACAAAATTCAAACTTACCATTGCAACAATCCACTTGATCCGAACTTTCAGACATCTCAAAGACTGAAACCTGCAATACAAAAAGGAAAAGAAATAATCAAAGATTCATATTCAATTCAATTTCTAAAATGCAACTAAACAATCATATAAGCTAGAAAAATAAATAAATAAAAAGAGATATGCAAAGACAAAAGGACGAATCTTCCATAACTGTTTTGGTCAAACAAATGAAGAAAAGGTTCCCAACTAAATCAAATTTGTCCAAGACTATAAGAGATACATGACTCACAACACTAGCATTGATTTTTCTATTCATCTGACTTTTCTTAGCAACCAAACAATGTATTTCATTTTGCTAACAGCATAAACCATGTACAAGCAAAATCATCAATATTCAAAACCAGAATGTCCTTAGAAAATCTTCTGTTTGGCTGCCCAGAAAAACAAATAGCCCTTTCAAGAAAGCAGCAGGAAAACCCACTTGCAATACACTACACAGCATTGGTTTTGTGGTAAAAAAATGCTTACCGTTATAGAATTAACAATTCAGATTTGGACTTTGGCGAAGCTAAACCCACTTCTTCTCTATTCTGTATACTATTCTTATATAAGTCTGGCCAGCCAGTTCTTCATCCATATCCTTAAAAACCTATTAAGGAAAATTTATTTATTAATGACTGTTCTTCATTTTTCTAAACATGGCGATTCACAGTGAGTCCAAGTACAAACGAATGAAATCTTGCTACCTCATTTAGGATTTAAAAACATTTCGATACGAGTTGGCGTCTCTAAAAAACTAGTTGGCGCCTCTAGAATTATTGAAGAAGGTCCCATATTCCAAAATCAATTCTATTATTCCCACATGCTAATTCATCTTTTAAGTAAAAATTAACCACTCTTGTATTTTGAATTAAAATGGCATATATGTTGTGCAGCACAATCTTCTTTACTTTTTTTATGGTCATAGTGCATCACAATCTCAAACACCAAACAACACAAAATCATTTAGTAAGTGGCACTCTTATTAGCATTTTGGTGACATTCAAACCTTCTGTTTTCAAGATTGGCTAAATCAACGAACATGCTCAAGAGACTAATTTTTCAGGGCACTTCAGTTATAAAAAATAACTTAATTCTGCAGAAGTTAAAGAGAAATACAATTCAATAAACCAATGGAGTCAAACCAAAAGAAACTAAAAAACACAAATATACGTACACTGATTAACTCCTAACAAGCATCCTGCAGTTCATCATTATTCCTTCCGCTCCTCAACAATGAATGCTCTATAAAGTTCTTCAGCATCGTCAACTCCTCCTCCTTCTCCCTTAACTCATCTTGAATTTCATCCATCTTTGTCATCACTTCGAAATCGTCATCTTGATCATCCAGTAGTCTCATCACTTCAAAAGCACCTCTCAGACGCTTTGTCTCCAGCTCCAGTGACTGTTTGACATCCAGCTGCTTTTGCAAAAACTTGTTTAGTTTCTCCTTTTCTCTCTGCAATCGAAACTCAATCACTAAGATGAAATTTCAAAGATTCATTCACCAAAATCACAAGTGATAAGAAAAAACCAAAGAGTTATGGGAAAACAAACCATGTGTTCTGCCAACTATAGCAGATTTTTGTCAGCCTTCTTTTGCATTGAGGTAGCCTTCTCATTCTGAAAGAGAAAAGAACTGTCAGCGAACACTATATACTAACTGCCAAAAATACTTCGATCAAATTACACAGAAGATTAGCAAAGGAGAGAACTAGACAAAAGAAAAGAGAGAAATGCAGGCTAAATTTGAACAACTTCAAGGTCTAATTGAATATCAAATAAGGGAAAAGAAAAGTGTAGGAAACTTGATGGGAGTGGACTAAGTTTTGAACCACTTTCCCTAACTTGTTTCCCATTTTTTAGTTCAGTTTTAATGTTTGCCCCAATGCCTACAAGGCCACACAAACACTTCTTCGGCAATGAGATCATCCATTTGTAGAAGCCAGTCTTATCTATCTTCCTAACAATTCAGAATTATTACTAGGGTTATGGAAACAAAGCAAAAACTTGGGTACCAATGAAAAGTCTGGAATTTAGGTTAAAGCTACCAGAGATAATGGGTATTTTGTTTTGTTCCTATAATTGATTTGTCAGTAACTCTTCGTTTTCTACTAAACAGCCTTACAAAATTCCCAGAAGTTTAACTCGCTTTTGTTATATCTCCGGCCTGGATTCTAATCTGATTGTTGTTTTATTGAGAATTCGAACGTGCTGGCCTTAAAAGCGAGTACGGAGGGTCTCTTTCTATGGAAAAACTGTATTTTTGTTAATGGAATTGAAAGACTGTATTTAGTTACGCAAGAACATCATGCAACTACAAAAATCTTGACAATTTCTGTGCTAGAGGTAGATTGTTTAGGATAGAAAGCTTCGTGTGAAATAATCACATTTATACTAAAAGCTAACCTTTTTCATTTAGGTCATTGGTTGCTAGATGGGTGAGATTTAGAAGAAGAAGCGCAGATATAAAACTAAGGAAAAATGCAAATGTAAAGAGGACCACTGCTTGACTTGATCCCTATACATACAAGTCTCTCACAACATCTGATTCCAAAAGAAAATTCTTAAGTTTTAATCTATTCATCATATAACAGATGAGCAAAAATAGAATATGAACATTAAGAAGCAGCCAGTTGACTCTTGACAGTAACCAAAGCTCTTTCAGCTCTCCATCTTCTTTCCACAATGCCTACCAAAAAGCATATTCAGGTCAGATTATGGAATAAAAGTAAACCTGCGTAAAAGAAATAACAGGTTTATTGGTCTTACTAATTATTTAGCCAAGTTCAGTTTTGACCTTGCAAACATTAATTTTTAATATGAAGCTAAACATAAGCCTAACCAATTCTACGTTACCAAACATTTCTAAAGAAACTTGAAACAATTCTAGTAAGAGTTACCCTCAAGTTGAAAGCTGTATCTGATATTTCTATATAGAAAGTACATTTTAATACATACCTTCAGCTTGATCTTCTCCTTTTCTGCAGTTTCAACTGCTTCAGTAAATACGAGACACCCTCTTTTAATGATGCTCTCCTCCCTTGTTTAAAGTTCCATAATTCTGATACTGTACACCTCCAATGGTGACTATTATACTCTTTCGATTCCAGCAAGGCAGTTGTCACAGCATTGTAGACTTCATCACCAAACTCGTCCTTTAATTTTTTCAGTTTTTCATCTCCCTCATCAATAGTTATCTGTACACTCAAATCCAATATAATCCAGTTAGAAAGGCAGATGGGAGATGAGAAGCTCTGGATCACATTAATCAAGTACAAGAAATTTATGGCAAGAGAATGATGGGCCAAAATCATGACAATCTTAATGTGGATAAACTGCACAGTCCACAGACTCCGACTCAATGTTCAGACCGACAAAACAAGCTCCCTGTTATACAAGACCTAGTACATGCTTCAGAAGCATAAGCCTTCAAGATCAAAGGCTATAGAGTGAGCAGTGCGAGAAGAGAATAAAGTTAACAAAATGAGCAGAAAAGAAACATGAAGACTGCAAGTCACAGGACTGACCGCATGGATATATCTTTAATTAAAACTGTGCTTCTATTTGCAGGAACCATAACATGGATATTTCTTTATTTGAAAGCACATGTACACATGAAAGTTACAAACTAGTGTATCAAGAGAAGAGCAACACAAAATGAACTCCAAAAATGGTACGCTATTATTGGTCTGATAGTGCTGTATTAATTAAATATATACCTTCGGTTGTTGACGAAAGGCTACCCTTATAGTTTTGAATGGTTTCCAGCAAGAATCCCTAAGATAACTCTCCCACAGAGAACATAGTGCCGCTGCCTGGTCATCTGCTTCATCCATAGGATATTTTCTCTTGCATACAGTTTGAAATGGTTTGCTTTCAAGCTCTCCCATTCTCTTCACGCCAATAAAAGCACGACTTGCTGAATCCCATCCCTGCAAAAAAAAATGACGAGGATTATCATATTGACAAGAAAATATCATGATTCAAAATTAAGATATAGCAAAGAAGTCATCTAGCTAAAGATTGATCAATCCCCCAACCAATTATATCTGGAGTGTTTTAGAGATCAGACAAGAGAAAAAAACAAAATGTATCCTAAATTTATAACGGCATCACATTTTTATTTTGCTGATGTCTACGAAATTTTATGTAAACCTAAAACTCTAGTGGTGCAACAAAATTGTAGGTGGGACAGCATACATAGGTCATCTATCTACTGGTTACACATGATCTTTTTATCAACAGAAGATGTTAATACACATGTGATTTAATTTAACAAGATTAAAGAATAACGCCATTGTATATCCAGATTTGAAGACTTCAAAATACAGTCAATGAGCTCTAATATGTGAAGGCATATAAACTTTAAGCCTACATTGGATCATATAACGTAAGGGTAACTATTTTAGAAAAAAATCTTTAAAATAAATTAACAAGAAGAAACTAAATAACAGATACCAGATATGTATAACTTTAAGCAAACATTGGGGTATTGACAAATGTACTTGCATAGTGTAAACTTCTTGTATTTAAAAGAATAGAATTAATGAAAGACATGCACAGAAATTCAAAATCCTTGATATACATACAGAGATTAACTCCTTACGAGCCTCCTCTAATTCAGACTCCTTCGCAATAAGTTTATGGTTATGAGCTTCAGCATATTCCAACTCCTCTTCCGTCTCCTTTAACTTTTTTCGAATTTTCTTCATCTTCTCATTCCCATCATCATCGTTAACCTCATCCGGATCCTGCTCTTGGTCCTCATCCTGATCCTGCTCTTGGTCCTCATCCTCATCCTCATCATCCTCATCTGTTTTTTCCTGCTTGCCATCCTTAACCTCAGCTTGATCCTTGTCTTGATCACACAACTTTTCCAATTCAATTATTTTCCTATGAAGTTTCTCATTTTCTTTCTGCCGTTGCCATAAAATCACCAAACCGAAATTTACAAAACTCATTTATATATGATTGACTTAAACAAATCTCTTACTTTTTACAGTAGAGGGAAAACAAACCTTTTTCTCTATCATCTTTTCATCAGCCATCCTTTTCTCTAAGACAGTTTCCCCATACTGAGAGAAAAAGGCACAGCATTAACTCATATTAAATAATAATTGCCAATAACATCTAAGCCGATCATATTCTGGTCAGTAGATTACCCAAAGGAGAGGACTAAACAATCAAAAGATAAGTTAATTGGTTTTAAGTTGAGAACATGATAATACCATTTGTTTCATTAGTTGTATCTCACGCTGCTTACGAAATTGAAGCCCATTCTTTTGTGCTTCACTTTGCTCAAGCTTTTTCTGAAGCTCTTTCTTCTGAGCTTCACTGTGATCAAGATTTTTCTGAAGATCTTTATTGTGCGATTCACTCTGCTCAAACTTTTTCTGAAGCTCTTTCTTCTGAGCCTCACTCTGCTCATGCTTTTTCTGAAGCTCTTTCTTCTGAGCCTCACTTTGCTCATGCTTTTTCTGAAGCTCTTTCTTCTGGGCTTCACTCTGCTCGTGCTTTTTCTGAAGCTCCTTCTTCTGGGCTTCACTTTGCGCATGCTTTTCCTGTAGTTCATTCTTCTTGGCTTCACTCTGCTCAAGCTTTTTCATGAGCTCTTTCTTCTGTGCCTCAATATGCTCAAGCTTTTTCTTATTTTCATTCTTTTGAACTTCAGATTTGGCTAAGGCTTTATCCTGCTCCAAGAATACCTTCTCCAGGTGGTCACGCACATTTTGTTTCAACTTTGCTATTTATCAAACATGACATAAAAATTAAAGTAAGCTAATCTTGCATCCCCCTTCAAAGGCAAAGGCAACATAAAGCTGAAGACAAAACTCAGACTCACCAATATCCATTTCTTCTGAAACTTGAGATATTTCAAACCTGCAATACCGAAGGGAAAAAGGAATTTTTTTTTAAAAACCTAAGATTCAACTTCAATCCTACCTCTTCAAAGCAACCAAACAAGAAAACAAGGTGCATGCAGATAAAGGTCGTGTCTTTCATGTTCCCCAACAACGCAAAAGGGTGGAAATTAAGTTCCACCACTGCAATCATTTTAACTGCAGGTCCCAAAACCATATTGCATTTGAATTATTTTACCACTTTTTCTCTGACTTTTTCTTAGAAACCAAACAATGCATTTCACTTTCAACAATAAAAACTGCACACACATAATCATCAACATGCAAAGGAGAGATAGTCCTTACTTTTTAGCAAGTGCTCTCTCTATGGATGCCCCCAGACAACAGAACACTGACCTTGGGGTTTTAGGAAGATGAAAAGATTTTTTTCTTTTTCTTTTTATGGAAGGAAGATGAAAAGATTGGATATATAAAGACCCATAAAGAAAATTGGTGTTTCATTGATATTTTTGTTCTTTTGATTAAGTGGTTTTATGAAAGACACGTGGAACCTGCAGATTGGAAAATTAGAAACACGCGCCAAGTCGATGGAATTGAAGGGTTTTCTTTTCTTTATGAAGTGTTTGCTCCATTTTTTATTCTTAATAATTTTAAGGTCTTTGAACTTTCTTTCTTTTTTTCAAACAGAAATACATTACAGATGAGATCCCCTAGGATCTTACCATACATATCAAAATAGACTCTAGTAATTACATCCATAGGGAAATTACTAAACAAATAGATGAATTATTATACACATGTCATCTTTTAGCTAACTGATCAATAATCATATTAGCTTCTCTATAAATATGTTTGATAGTCACAACTGAAATTTCCAAGAAATCGCCAGATCTTTTATGGAAGTGATCGTAAGCTCCATGGTACAACACCTTGCCTAGTGATAATTTGTACAAGCATGTTAGAATCTCCCTCAATTTCTACCTGCAAAATCTTTAATCTTTCTGCCCAAGGTAACGCTTTTTTTCATAGCAAAGGCTTTAGCTTATAAAATTGATGTATAACCTAATGGACAGGATTTGCAATATTTTAAAAATAAAAATAGAAACAGAGAGATAATTAGAATGAATGGCCGCCGGCTGAGGGAGGCAGTCCGAAGAAAGAGGGAGAAGGGCAGAGGTTTTTGTGTGTGTGTGTGTGTGTGTTTTAGTTGATCTAGTTGATATTGCTCCAATGTAAACAACGAAATAGTAGAACTTAATTGAAATATCACAAAGTATTTAGTTTAATTTACACATGATATCATGAAGGAAGTTTGTGTGGCAAAATTCCAAGCTTATTACGTGCATAATTTAATTAGATGATGTAGAGCACGTATGGCTGTTGAGCTTCACACATAAACAATCATGGTTTGATACCATATTAGAATGTGAGTGCCCAATCCAAAATCAATTGATAATTGGTTGAGAGGCCCATCAACAGTCCAAGAACAGAGATGGATGAACCAACTCTATATCATCTATAGGTTTTCCATTTTCTTTGTTGAATGTTAAGAGAAAAGATTTTCAACAAAAATCTTGGCCATTGTTGCAGAAATTGGAATTTTCAACCAAATGCTGAGAACCAACCAAAAAATAAGCAACTAGATGATCCCTAAACTGCCAAACCAACCACTAGTACCGAAGAGAAGGAGAAGGACAAGCATTTAAATGGTAACAATCGGATTAATCAACCTGCTGTTTCTGTGATGAAGCAGCAACCAAATGTGACCATGAAAAAATAGTGCCTTCCAACTTGTAACAATTAATACTAGTTAAGAAAAATAAAGTCAAGTTTAAATCTGCCCTCAATCTAACATTCAAGTAAATGTTTTAACATTCTCTTGGTTCTCTCTTATCCTTCTAACATTCAAATTCCATTATTAGCACACCAATTTACAACTCACGTCACGTTTAAAGTTTAAACTGACTCTGAACAAGTATCATATGCAACCCAGAAGTTAATGCCAATGATACAATAGCTCATATGGCCATTGGACTTCACACATAAACGACCATGCTCTGATACCATATTAGAATGCGAGTGCCCAGCCCAAAACCAATTGCGAATGGGTTGAGAGAGAGGCCCATCGACACTACCAAGAACAGCGATAGATAAGCAGCCATTGATCCAGATATAAGATGAAAACAACTCTATAGCATCTCCATTTTCTTTGTTGAAAGCTAAGAGAAAAAAGATTTTGGTCAAGCAGCGACCAAATGTTGCCATGCACAATAGTGTGTTCCAACTTCTAACAACTAATACTAGTCAGGAAATATAAAGTCAAATTTAATCGGCCCTCAATCAAACTGTTGCATCAGAGGCAAAAACTATATTCTTAATACTCAATCTATCAATCAGACAACAGACAAGCAATAGCAAAGAACATTAACAGCAGCTAGTTGACACTTTTAATTTTAAAGGAAGTTCTTTGAGCACCCCCATCTATATTCCAAATGCCTGCAAAAAGCACATAAGGAAATAAACCATTGTATAAGAACAAAAATTGCAACAATTAAACTACAAGCTACACATGACGTCATAGATTCTTTAGTACCAAGTTTGGTCGGCATACTATCTTCATAGCGTATTTACCAGTTCAAATTGATTGTAATATTTAAGCAAACTGTGATGACAATTATAAGGGAACCCTTATCAACATTAAGTTTAATAATGTAACTGATAGTCAATTCTTAACCTTGAAAGAGTTCAAATATCTCTTAAGCAGAAAGCTCCATATGAAGTACCATTTAAGTACTTGCCTTGTTTATCTTTTTCGTTTTCTAAGCAGTTTCCACTTGTTTAGCAAAAACACTACTCCCTCTTCCAATGATGCCTTCCTCCCTTCTTCGAAGTTCCACAGCTCAGGTATTGTATACCAACCACTGGCATTATACTCATTCAATTCCATCATAGCAGTTGTCACCTTCTCGCATACTTCATCACCCAGTTCATTTTTTAAAGCCTTCAATTTGTCATCTTCTTCATTAATAATTTCCTGTAATCACATCCAATATAACTCAATTAACAGGAAAGTAAGATAAAGCACAATCTCGCGTTGTGATGCCAATTAACAAAAAAATGACAATCTTGTGGTGGGTAGAACTCAGTGAAAGGGACAGTCCAACAGACAAATTAGAAGCTTAGGGTACAAGCTCACTGTGATATAGGACCTAGAATATGAGATAAAGCACAATCTCACGTTGTGATGCCAGAAACCTTCAAGAATAAATGTTGCTATACTACAGGGTTGAGCTGAGGATGGGGAGAAGAAAATTAACATGCAGATTGCAATTTCACAGGAAGGACCACATGGATATGTTTTTAATAAAACCACAGGTGCTCAAATTTGCGGGGACAGTGACATGACCATTTCTTTAACTGAAACCATGCTCACTCAATATAAGTTAAATTGGTGCCAGTGTCACCAACAATGGTATTCTATTGAAAGACAGAAATTGCTTGAAGTTGAACATATACCTTGGTCTTTCCTTCTTTATCCGTGATAATCCTGAAAGGATGCCAACTTGGATCCCTAAGATGCTCCTGCCACAGAGAACATAACTCCACCGCCTTCACATCTGCTTCTTCTTCATAATATTTCTTCTTGGTTGCAGTTTAGAATGGTTTTTCATCAAGACCTCCCATTATTTTCACACCAATGGAAGTACGGCTGTTTGAACCCCACAGTCCCTGCAAAGAACAAAATTTAAGCTCCGACAACAGGACAAAAACACTATCACATTGATAAGCAAGGATGAACAACCACAATGATAAGGAAGAATTACTGATCATTAAACCACACAATAACAAAGGATCACGATCAAAAATTAAGCCACATTGCTAAATTTACATTCTAGTTTAAATGAGAAATTAATGCCTCTGAAACCCCATAAACTAGCATCCTTCATTAAGAACAACAGGTTGTATTTGAGACACTAATGTTCATCTCACTAGTTTCCACCACTTTTATCTTTCAACATGCTAAAATATACATATATTATGTGTGTGTGTGTGTGTGTGTGTGTGTGTGTGTGTGTGAGTGTGATTCAAACTCAATGTATGGCATCAAAATCATCAAATGTGGTCCACAGGCTATAACTTATTAAGGCAGAGCAGTTTAATCAAACATTAATTCTAAGTTAGGGAGATATTTTAGAAATAATATTATGAAAAAAGAATGAGAAGCCAAATTGCAGAGATATAATTCAATAAACCGCCCAAAAGTCAAACCAGACAAAAAAAATTGTACTTACACTGATTAATTCCTTACGAGCCTCCTCCACTTCATCATTACTCCTCCGCTCCTTAAAAATAAGTGTTACAAAAGTTGCTCTACATTGGTATACTCTTCCTGCTTCTCCTTTAACTTCTCTTGAATTTCATCCATCTTCTTCTTGGCTTCCAAATCCTCATCCTCATGTTTCATCACCCTTAAAGCACCTCTCATTTGCTCTATCTCAAGCTCCAGTACCTGTTTGGCATCAAGCTGCTTTTCCAACTCAATGATTATCTTGTGAAGTTTCTCCTCTACTCTGTGCAATAGTCATCCAATCAGTAAACACAATTTCAGATACTCATGCATTCAACTCTTCAAGTAAATAATGAAAAAACAAACCTTTAGTTCTTCTGCTAACATCTTTTCATCAACCTTCTTTTGCTCCACAGTAGCCATCTCATTCTAGAAGAGAACCAAAAAAAAAAAAAAAAAAACTATCAGCCTAAACTAATTAATAATTGCCAGTAATATCACACCTAATGAGATTCTGGACGCTAGATTAGACAAAGAAGAGGACCAGACAATCTAAAGATTACTATGATGTCTGACTTCGAAAATATAGAAAATCAAGGTTGAGTTTGCACAAAATTGAAACTAGAATACAAGGTCAACTTTGTACATCCTTAACGTACTCTACCAACTCAAACCAGAAGCACATAGGACAAGAGTTTCTGACATGTTGGTGTTATACTAGTGGAATATCAAATAAGTTCGGCAGCAGATAAATGTAAAAGGAAACTTAATGTAAATGTTCTATTTCGTTGATCTTATTCTCTTGGTTCTCTCTTATCCTTCTAAAATTCTAATTCCAATGTTAGCACACCAATTTACAACCTACGTCACGTTTAAACTGACTCTGAACAAGTATCACATGCAACCCAGAAGTTAATGCCAGAGATACATCTCAATAATATACAAAGTTACAAACAGAGCCAAAGTTTATGATGGAAACAATAAGGTAGTTTCCTTTCATGATAGATTTTCCTTTTCTCCAAGGTAGTTTCCTCATACTGAGAGAAAAAGGCACAGCATTAGCTCATATTAAATCATAATTGCCAAGAACATCTAAACCGATCATTTTCTTGCCCAAAGGAGATGACTAAACAATCAAAAGATAAGTTAATTGGTTTTAACTAAGTTGAGAAAACGATAATACCATTTGCTTATGAACTTCAAGCTCGTTCTTTTGTGCTTCACTTTGCTCAAGCTTTTTCCGAAGCTCTTTCTTCTGAGCTTCACTGTGATCCAGCTTTTTCTGAAGATCTTTATTGTGAGATTCACTCTGCTCAAGTTTTTTCATGAGCTCTTTGTTTTGTCTCAAAATGCTCAACACAAAACTCAGCCTCACCAATATCCATTTCTTCTGAACCATGAGACATTTCAAACCTGCAATACTGAAGTAAAATAAATAAATAAGTAAAAAAACCTAAGATTCAACTTCAATCCTACCTCTCTGAAAGCAAACAAACAAAAGGAAACAAGGCACATGCAGATAAATCATAAGGGTTGTGTCTTTCATGTTTAACTTTGGGGAAAATGGAAGCACAAGCAAAGAAAAAGGGTGCAAATTAACTTCCACTTGAGTCATTTTACCGGCAGGTCCCAAAACCATCTTCGCATTTTTATTTTACCATTCATCCTGACCTTTTCTTAGCAACCAAACAATGCATTTTTTTTAAACAACAAAATCTGCATACACTTTACACACAATCATCAACGTCCAAACGAGAGATAGTCCTTACTCTTCAGCGACTGCTCTCTCTATGGACGCACAGACAACCGAGTGCTACTCCTTGGGCTTCCAGGAAGATGAAAATATCTTTTTTTTTTCTTTCTTTTCTATTTTGATGAGGGGAAGATGAAAAGAGCTGGATACTTAAAAACCCAAAAAGAAAAATTGTTGTTTATGAAAGACACGTGGAACCAGCAGATTGGATAATTAGAAACACGCGCCAACGAACAGAAGTCAATAGTTGAATGGTTTTTGTCTTTAGTCTTTAAACATCTCAATTACCGTAAGAAGAGAGAGAACGAGAATTCCGGAGAGGGAAGGAGGAAGAAGGGCCGGGGGATTTGTTTTTAGTTAAAATACTTTTTTTTATTTTTGAGTGCTGCTAAATGAATCCTAAAATTAATTGAGTACACCCTATTATCTAAGTACATCCTAATATTTTAATTAAAATATAAAATTAACTAAGTAAACCCTATTGAACTACCAAAAATACCTTTAGTACACCCTAATACTTGTAGCATTATTTTATAGTTGATTTTCAGCTTTATTTTTTTAATAGTGTTTATAAATCTTTGACTTTTCATATGGATTTATGCTTCTACTAAAACTGTTGACACTTTTTTTGCAATTCCAAATTCTTGCAATCACCACCTCTTTCGTTAATAGTGATTTTTTATGCATGTTTCAGTTATATACTACTATGCAATCACCACCTCTTTCGTTAATAGTGATTTTTTATGCATGTTTCAGTTATATACTACTATGCTACTGTGAAATTTATTTGTTCTCAACTTTCCCAACCTCTCTAGATGGACTATTCATAGTTGGAAACCAATAACTTATAAAATCACTAATAATTAAGGTGGGCGTGCACGAATAACAAGACTTTTTCCCCCAAAGCTAGTGCTCTAAGGTGTACTTTTGGTATCCACTATGAACATAGAAAGAGAGAGACGAAAGGATCAATTTTGAGAAATATTAATCTTTTTATTGTTTGTTAGTAATGAGTTAAGATTCTCCTACCTCGAAGTGGTGGCTTTGTTTTGCTAGCCAAAGTCTACGGCCAGAAATCAACTTCAGCCTCTTTCTTTCGCTGTCCCTGGCTGCACTCGCGGATGACAAAGATGGGAACCAAGTAATCTCTTGATTATGGTTGAATATGGTTAGTAGTATGTACTTATTAAAATTATATTTGTTTCACAATTCCATATATCTTTTTTGGTCATTTTATATTAGGATAAATCAGTAATTCAATATATACTTTTGTAGTAGGGTGTACTCAGTTAATTTTAGGGTTCCTTTAGCAGTACTCTTATTTTTTTATAAATTGGAAAGTTTTGATAAAAACATAAGGTCTTAAATGTCCAAACAACACTCCTGTTAGAAGTGCCAACTCGGTTTTATGTTTGGATGTTTACCCCACAAGGCACGGCCAACAAACACTTGCTGAGCAAGCAATTAGACCAGCCATTTCCAAAATCATCGTGTCTTCCTTCAACAAAAGAGAAACTTGGTGGACTATAGTAGCAGCAAGTGTAGCCAAATATTGCTCCAATGTTTGTAAACTTGTAAATGATGAAAATAGTATAACTTAATTGAAATATACCAAAGTTTGTGTGGCGCAATTTCAAGCATATAACGTGAACAATTTCACTAGGTGACGTAGAGCACGTATAGCTGTTGGACTTCATACATAAACGATCATGCTATGATACGATATTAGAATCCAAGTGCCCAACCCTAAACCAATTGCCAATGGGTTGAGAGAGAGGCCCATCAACACTCCCAAGGACAGAGATAGATAAGCAGCCATTGATCCAGATATAAGATGAAAACAACTCTATAGCATCTACATTTTCTTTGTTGAAAGCTAAGAGACAAAATATTTTGGTCAAGCAAAGACCAAATGTTGCCATGCACAATAGTGTGTTCCAACTTCTATCAACTAATACTAGTTAGGAAGTCAAATTTAATCTGCCCTCAATCAAACTGTTGCATCAGATGCTAAAACTATATTCTTAACACTAAATCTATCAATCAGACAACAGACAAGCAATAGCAAAGAACATCAACAGCAGCTAGTTGACACTTTTAACAGAAGTTCTTTGAGCACCCCGATCCATATTCCAAAATACCTGCAAAAAACACACAAGGAAATAAACCATTGTATAAGAACAAAAATTGCAACAATTAAACTACATGCTACACATGATGCCATAGATTCTTTAGTACCAAGTTTGGTCGGCATACTGTCTTCATAGCATATTTACCAGTTCAAATTGATTGTAAAATTTAGGCAAACTGTGATGACAATTATAAGGGAATCCTTATCAACATTAAGTTTAATAATGTAACTGATCGTCAATTCTTAACTTTGAAAGAATTCAAATATCTCTTAAGCAGAAAGCTCCACATGAAGTAACATTTAAGTACTTGCCTTGTTTATCTTTTACGTTTTCTAAGCAGCTTCCACTTGTTTAGCAAAAACACTACTCCCTCTTCCAACGATGCCTTCCTCCCTTCTTTGAAGTTCCACAGCTCAGGTATTGTATACCGACCACTGGCATTATACTCATTCAATTCCTTCATAGCAGTTGTCACCTTCTCATATACTTCATCACCCAGCTCATTTTTTAAGGCCTTCAATTTGTCATCTTCTTCATTAATAATTTCCTGTACTCACATCCAATATAACCCAATTAACAGGAAAGTAAGATGTGGATCAAAACTAGAAGAGTTTAACTACAAAGAAGCAATGGCAAGAAAAATGGAACAAAAAAATGACAATCTTGTGGTGGGTAGAACTCAGTGAAAGGGACAGTCCAACAGACAAATTAGAAGCTTAGGGTACAAGCTCACTGTGATATAGGATCTAGTATATGAGATAAAGCACAATCTCACGTTGTGATGCTAGAAACCTTCAAGAATAAATGTTGCTATGCTACAGGGTTGAACAGAGGATGGGGAGAAGAAAATTAACATGCAGATTGCAATTTCACAGGATGGACCACATGGATATGTTTTTAATAAAACCTCAGGTGCTCAAATTTGCGGGGACAGTGACATGACCATTTCTTTAACTGAAACCATGCTCACTCAATATAAGTTAAATTGGTGCCAGTGTCACCAACAATGGTATTCTATCGAAACACAGAAATTGCTTGAAGTTGAACATATACCTTGGTCTTTCCTTCTTTATCTGTGATAATCCTGAAAGGATACCAACTTGGATCCCTAAGATGCTCCTGCCACAGAGAACATAACTCCACTGCCTTCACATCTGCTTCTTCTTCAGAATATTTCTTCTTGGTTGCAGTTTGGAATGGTTTTTCATCAAGATCTCCCATTATCTTCACGCCAATGGAAGCACGGCTGCTTGAACCCCGCAGTTCCTGCAAAGAACAAAATTTAAGCTCCAACAACACGACAAAAACGCTATCACATTGATAAGCAAGGATGAAAAACCACAATGATAAGGAAGAATTACTGATCAAGAAACCACACAATAAGGCAGAGCAGTTTCATCAAATATTAATTCTATATAAAGTTAGGGAGAAAGTTTAGAAAATAATATTAAGAAAAAAGCATGAGAAGCCAAATTAGAGAGATATAATTCAATAAACCACCCAAGACTCAAACCAGACAAAAAAAAATGTACATACTTTGATTACTTCCTTACGAGCCTCCTGCACTTCATCATTATTCCTCCGCTCCATAACAATAAGTGTTTTATAAAGTTCCTCTACATCGGTATACTCCTCCTCCTTCTCCTGTAACTTCTCTTTAATTTCAGTCATCTTTTTCCTGGCTTCCAAATCCTCATCCTCATCCATGTGGTTCATCACCTTTAAAGCACCTCTCATTCGCTCTATCTCAAGCTCCAGTACCTGTTTGGCATCAAGCTGCTTTTCCAACTCAATGATTCTCTTGTGAAGTTTCTCCTTTTCTCTCTGCAATTTCCATCCAATTAGTAAACACAATTTCAGATACTCATGCATTCAACTCTTAAAGTTTCAAATAAATAATGGAAACAAACCTTTTGTTCTTCTGCTAACTGTAACATCTTTTCGTCAGCCTTCTTTTGCTCCAAGGTAGCCATCTCATTCTAGAAACAACCAAAACAAAAGCTCTATAAGCCTACACTAAGTAATAATTTCCAGGAATATCACACCTAATGAGATTTTGGACGCTAAGAGAACCAGAAAATCTAAAGATAACTATGATACCTGACTTCAAAAATATAGAAAATCAAGGAAGATTTACACAAAATTTAAACTAGAATACAAGGTCAACTTTGTACATTCTCAATGTACCTTACCAACTCAAACCAGAAGCGCATAGGACAAGAGTTTCTGACTTTCCTGTATTATACTAGGGAAATATCAAATAAGTTGGGCAGCAGAAAAATGTAAAAGGAAACTTAATGTAATGTTCTAACTCGCTGATCTTATTCTATTGGTTCTCTCTTATCCTTCTAAAATTTTAATTCCAATGTTAGTGCACCAATTTACAACCCACGTCAAGTTTAAAATGGCTCTGAACAAGTATCAAATGCAACCCAGAAATTAATGCCAGTGATATATCTCTATAATATACAAACAGAGCCTAAGTTTATGATGGAAACAATAAGATTACCATTTTCCTTTCATGATAGATTTTCCTTCTCTCACTATCATTTTGTGCACGGCGTTGTTGCAGTTGTTTCTCACGGTCCTCAAGCTCTTTTTTTGTAGCTTCCAACTCCAAAGCGGTTTTCTTGTGGTCTAAGCATATCTTTGCCAATTGGTCATGAGCAATTTTTTGCATTTTTTCTCTTTCTAAACACATAAATTGAAATATAATGTAAGCAAACACACACGAATGAAACGGGGAAAAAAAAGAATAAATTTGACGTACACTCATTATATAAAGTTGGAGAAAGCATACTTTCATTGCAAGCTTTGAGAATATCCTCCTTTTCAGCCTCCACCTTGTTTAAAGCATCGTCAGTGGTACGACATTTTCTTTCCATCTCCTTTAGATGTGAATTCTTTATAACTAAGGTGCTAGTTAGAGTGGTAACTAGCTTTGAATTTTTCGTATGTTCTTCTTGTTGTTGAGCAGAAACAGTTTTCAAATCTCCATTCTTACGAAGATAATCACCCACAGTGCTTCTCAAATTGTAATCATCATCCCGAGCAACCCATCCATACAAGTTATCTCCTCGATTCCTCATTACATTATAGTCCCCTTTTCCAAGGTGATCAACTTCAAAACTCTTGTCAAACGACTTTGCATTATGGAAACCTTCCCAGCTTTTCTCAAATTCAACAATTGCAAACCCGGAGTGACCCCTGTATGTCCATAAAGGATGAACCCTCAAAGGGTTAAAACCTTTACTTGCCAAGTCAGTTTTAAGTTTGGAACCACTTTCCCCAACATGTCTTCCATCCTTTAGTTCAGTTTTAACATTTGCCAAAATGCCCATTGGAGGCCATACAAACCATTGGTCATCCTCCTGTGTAGCAAGGGTGGAACCAGCCTTAGAACCTGTTGTGGGTTGTGCCTTTGGAGTGGGGAGAGTGGGGGCCGAGAAGAAGCTGGGAAGAAGCTGGGAGTGGGCTCGAGGTTCAGAATGAATAGACTTTTCTCTGATTTGGGAGGAGCCCACTACAGCCACCACCTGAGTCCGTCTCTGCGAGTGTTTAGGGCTTTCAATCTTGGGTGCAGATTCTAACCGACTCTTCACATAAAGATATCTGTCTATATACCTCTCCAAAGCCAAGTGCTTTGATTTCTCTTTTAAACCCTTGCTGTCTCTGCCAATGTCATAAGCATGTTGTGAAAGCTCCTTTAGTCGGTAATCATGCCTCCTCTTCCCGTCGCAAAATGGGCATCTATAAGTTGAATCAGAATTTTTAACCTTAATACTACCTTTCTTTAACTGATAGTAATACTCGTCCACATAGTCTTCTAATTCAGACCGGCTATACCCCTTTTCTTCTTTTGATCTGTGAGACATCTCAAACCTGCAATGCTGAAATAATATCTACGATTAAACTTCTAATTTCATTTCAGCTCTTCACTTCAAAGCAAATAAACAAGGCAATAAGATACAAAAAGTATCAAGCTTAAGATAAGGGATAATGCGTTTTACAAGTTGAAGATATTGCTCTTGCAGCAAAGAGAGCAGGCCACAGATTTGTGCCATTGGCTGCAATTGTTTATATTTTACAACCTCAATGCAGAAACACCCATGAATAAAAAGAATTGTAGTCATTTAAGTCAACCTCTTGATATTCTTGAATAATTCAATGAATTAACATTTTTGAATAATTATAATAGAAAGTATCTATCTATTACCATGGAAATGTGATTGAGTACTAATAATTGGTCAGAATTCAATGAATAATCAAGAGAAAGGTGCATCATTAATTCAATGAATGCCCCACTGATGTACTCTGCACAAGACTTATGCTTGTTTAGAACCAAAGTCAAAAGGAAACAGAGTATTTTAGTTTTGCAAGTGCTATTGGTATATCTTTCAATGTTTAGAAACCAAGATCTAATTGTTTGGAAACGGATGTTATAAGGATGCATATACACAAATGACAAATTTATATGGTTTTAGTAGATTTAATCAAGGCTATGTATGCATGTCTAGAAACGTTAAATTATATCCTGAGATACAAGAGAAGCATGTAACAGATAAATTTATATAGACTGTTTACAAATATATAAGTTATTGGTTTTTAAATGGAATTACTATGTAAAGTAGATCTTGACCAAATATATATATACATATAATAGATAAATATAACATTTGCAAGGGGAAGTTTATTTATTACCAGGAAATGTGTCACGATGTTTATTTTAAGATGTTTAGGGGTTAGATTTAAGACAAAAACACCGTAGTAAGCAGTATACAGCACAAACACTCAAACTTTCATTTTCCTTTTGTTTCCCCAACATTTTCTCAGCAATCAAACACTCCAGTGCAATTGTAAACAATAAAAACAGCATAAGCACAATAATCAATACACAAAACCAAAAATTTATTTAGCTAATCCCCTGTTTGGTTGCTCAAAAATACAGAGAGCCAAACTGTCTTCCTTGGGAACCAAACAGAGCCAAAAAAAACTTGCATTAAGATCAAAATCCGTACCTCGCTTTCTCGGAATCAGAGTTTCGAACCCTAACCGCAGCTCTCAAATATGCGACC